>NW_026717551.1:0-15721 GCF_029784015.1 Lycium ferocissimum | reverse complement strand
CAAAGGATGGGCAGGAATCTAAGAATTTAAAAATTAAGAATCCAAAGCCATCCAGCAGCAGAACAAGATCAACCGAATTCAAGGCAGAATTAAAAAAGAAGCTCCTAGAAGCGCGTAATATTGATGATACCGACCCAGAAGATATCCAAGAACTACTGGATACGGCATATTCATCGATGTTAAGATAATGGCGACATGATGGACCCACAAGGAATGGCCCAAGCATATCTCCATTATCAAGAATTAGGTTAAAAGGTATTTACCCTTTCAGAAAAGTAAGAGGTAAAAAGCGGATATTGACACCTTTCCAAAAGTAGCCGTCCAACTTTACAAAAGAGAAGTGGCGGACAAACTTTTACAAAAACGTCAACTTTTCAAAAGCAAAAGCAGAAGGCATCTTTAAAGATAGCCTGTCACGCCCCGAAACCCACCCTAGACGTGACCGGCATCTGACGTCATGAACAACATCGGAAGAACCTAAGCAACACCATAATAATACTTGAACCCGCCGGGTTGACATTCGCCTCAACGAGTTAATAAAATAAAGGTAAACGAATCACGCATATAAGAATTAAATCGGCGGAAGTCTTTAGTTATCTATGCTTGTCAAACATAACAACGTGCCCAAGAGTTAATCAATAACTCAATAACTACCCACAAATGTATACTAGGGAGCTTCTAAGATAAAGGATTAATAGTCGACTCATCGGGACGCGGCCCGGACAACTAATGTAACAAGTAAGTAAATCAACGGGTGTCCCACGAACGAATGTGTGGGCTCACCAAATTATCCGCAACGACAAGTCCTTCCTAAAGCGCACTGAGTATCACGAACCTCGCTCTTCTCCGTTACCTAACATACCATCAAAAACGACAATGGTATGCACCGAGTACTTCGTACTCGGTGAGTGCCTCGGGGACAATGAATAATACGAAAATAAAGTAAAATAATACATGAAGAAATCGGTTTTGAAAATCATATGAAATCAACGTAGGCGGTTATTCGGTTTATGTATCTCAATAATAAGTATCAAAACCCACTTATAAAGCCTCTTGTTAAGTTACAACTTCAAATATGCCCTTTTTAATCAATTAAGATAGTCATCAACAATTCCATAAGAGAATAAGAATGTCACACATGCCAATACGGAGCCCAAGAATCAAGCATATCGCGCATAGCGCACCACACCGGAACATATAATTCTCGGTGGCTATCCTTCCTCCCGAATAGCTAGGCATAAATCACACCGGACTATGTAGTACGCGGTGGCTATCCTTCCTCCCGAATAGCTAGGCATAAATCACAGGACTATGTAGTACGCGGTGGCTATCCTTCCTCCCGAATAGCTAGGCATACATCACACCCCGGGTAGCGAACCCGGCGGTGGCTATCCTTCCCCCGAATAGCTAGGCTTGAATCACGCCGGGTAGCGAACCGTGTGGCCTACTCTTCCTCCCGAATGGCTAGGCGTAAGCACCCGGAATATGAGATCCTCGGTGACCATTCATCTCCCGAATGGCTAGGCGTAAGCACACCGGAATATGAGATCCTCGGTGACCACTCATCCTCCCGAATGGCTAGGCGTAAGCACGCCGAATATGAGATCCTCGGTGACCATTCATCCTCCCGAATGGCTAGGCGTAAGCACACCGAATATGAGATCCTCGGTGACCACTCATCCTCGAATGGCTAGGCGTAAGCAAGCGGAATGAGATCCTCGGTGACCACTCATCCTCCCGAATGGCTAGGCAATTATCACACTAGGATCCATAGTGGCTACCCTTCCTCCCGAGTAGCTAGGCCAAACACAACAACCAAATTCATAGCATAGAAGCCAATTCACAATTTGTCTCAAAATAGTCACACCATCAAATAGCATTAAAGTTCATTATGCCATTACGAAAATCCATAATATCATAGATAATTACTTTATCATAGTTCCTTTGTAAAATCATTAATACCAAAAATTAACCATCATCAACGATCATCTCTTATAGAAGAAAATGATTCATAATATCACATACATATATAGGGTTTGTTACAATCTAGATTTAATGTGGGCTTGTCCACTCACGCACATTAACCATTAATCAAAACATGTAATAAATTTCGAGAGTGTGAAACCAATTCATCATATCATTCAACACATGCTTTTATAAAGAATCAATCTTTCAAGAGAGTTTGCAAAAGAGACATATCAATTACCTTTATATTCAAAAAGGATTTTATTGTTTTAAAGAGACATACAAATCACAATAAGATTTTTAAAAGGAGACATACATTCAAAATAAGGTTTTTAAAAGGAGACATACATCCAAAATAAGGTTTTTAAAAGGGAGACATACCTTAATTTGTTAAAAAGAGTTTAACAAATCACTTTTCTAATGAAGAACACCCAAACCCTAGCTTGAATCACTTTGGAAAGAATTATGTTGCAACCCTAGGTTTTGATCACAAAATCATGTTAAGAATCATGGGTTTGATGTTAGAAAGGAATCGAGACTTGAATTCAACCTAGAATCGTGATAACACTTACCTTTTAGGGTTCTTGAGGGCTTAGGACTTGTTCTTATTGACTTTAGGGTAAATTTTCGTGAATGGAGTCTTTGGGAAATAAACCCCCAAACCTTAAATATAACTGATACGCGTAAACCCGACTTTTTGACCTAAATCCGACCCGATTCGCGATTGGTCCGCGATGCGGGACCATCGCGCAATGTTCTGCAGCTCAATACTCAGACTTGCGTGATCGGCCCGTGATGCGGGGCCATCGCACGCGCCCGCACGCGCCTGCACAAGCGACGGGTATCGGTTCTGAACAGCGTTCGGTAAAATAGGCATAACTTCTTGTACGTAGCTCTGTTTGGGCTGGGCGACCTACCGTTGGAAAGCTATTTCAAAGATCTAAAACTTTCATCAAGGAAGTTTTCCCAAATTCTCAACACATTTTCATAAAAATCGCCTAGAAGACAGACACAAAACGTAGGCGAATTTAAGAGGCCTTAAGAACTTCACTAATTGGTTTGACTTCAAAACGGCCATCCTCCACCCGAATTCACCAAGAATGGATTCATATAGATAAAATATCATCTTAATACTAGATTTTTATATATTCACACCTAGTTCAAGTTTACGGGGTGTTACATTATCCCCCCCTTAAGATCATTCGTCCCCGAATGAAAGTCATGGCTTAAGATTCTTCACTACACCTCAAATTTCAAAATTTCTAGAGTTATTTAGTAACAAGGATCATTATCAGAGGTAACATATGAATGACCACATAATGAATACATCATTCAAGCCTAAACACATGGACGAGGGATTCATACCTCTAATCTAAAACTTTCAAGGAATACATAGTTGAAAGGTTCGACACGTATCTATGATAGGGAATAAATGGAGGTAACACGTCTTGAGTGACACTACAACAACTAGATAAAACTATGCCCCTTTCGAGTTCACCCCACAAGTCTTAAGATATGACATAAGTCTATCTTGAGGTTTGGCAACATCACTTTTTTTTTTCACTCTATAACGAGTCCCTCATCAAATTCAAGCCTAACTACTTCTAATTGACAATCCGAGTTTCATAACACTCGGGAAAGCTAGTCTATCCCCAAAAATCACATCACAGTTCATCATTTCTAATTCAAACACATTAAGAGTAATCTCACAGCCCTTAACTACGACGACGCAGTCTCTATACATTATAAAAGCGATAACAAGGACGCAGGGGTATTCATAGAGAAGGTTTCTAGCAATTATTTGGGTCCCACACAAAAGAATCTAGGGAAAGATACTAAGTTATATAAGAAAGAGTCGAACTTGAATCGATAAGCGAATATGCTTCAAAAGAACATATAGTAAGAATACCTGTGACCACAACATCTAAGACTCCAGCCAACTCCCTATGAACCAAATCACGAAGTAGAGCTTTCTTTGTGCAAACGACCACGTAAAAGATAAAAAAAATACATCTTCACCCAAATAAGAATAGCATGGCCCTTACGGGGATTTCTAACGACTAGAACAATCAAGTCTCACATGAATAAGGGGGTTTCTACCTTCATCTTACTTTCCCAATAGTTAGCTACTCAAAAGGTTCAACACTATATGCTTTGACTAGGAAGCGCACAATATATCGATCCAGACAATATACTCCGACAAGGAGGCTAATTCAATAACACATGATTTAAGCTTAACTTACCTCATGCCAAAACTGAAAATAACAAATTAAAGCCTAAATCAAGCCGCATCATCTCCTTAAATTATTATTCCACCCGATTGTTTTCGAGTTTCAAGCACGAAATAAAGTTCTTCTACTAAACATCAAAATAGTATAGATCTTTTAACCCAATAAGAATATAACCTTAATGTACGATAATTCTTAATTCTCTACAAGAGACCCTCAATTGTTCCCTTCAACCTAACCTCCTATACTTGAAACACATCACACCTTAATTATTCCTTATAGCCTAACAAGATTTGTGGCAGAGTTCTCCCCGTAACAAGGGCTACTTTTGTTTCTATACGTGTCTCAATTTATCAACAACCAAACCCTACAACAACCATATATACCAAACACCTACAATACAATTTCAGCAACTCTGTACCATCCATCAACTTACGCATCAGAATAATGTGCACTCCATAACACCATTGTTCACTTAGTTAACATCTGCAACACGAGTTAAAGTCATCTTCATAAAGCACGAGTAACGAACACGTCAGAATGATCCTAAAGGAAGTTCAAGCTCTATAACACAATCTAGAATCAAGAAGAATAGGAAACACCTATAAATGTCCTGGGAGTTTCTCGGTCATGCAGGTGATCAGGCTGCACAAGGAAAACTCCACTAGACACGACTACCACGTACACCGACAATAATCTGGACGTATTTAAACCTAGGCTCGATACCAAGGCCGTCACGCCCCGAAACCCACCCTAGACGTGGACCGGCATCCGACGTCATGAACAACGTCGGAAGAACCTAAGTAACACCATAATAATACTTGAACCCGCCAGGTTCAACATTCGCCTCCAACGAGTTAATAAAATAAAAGGTAAACGAATCACGCATATAAGAATTAAATCGGCGGAAGTCTTTAGTTATCTATGCTTGTCAAACATAACAACGTGCCCAAGAGTTAATCAATAACTCAATAACTACCCACAAATGTATACTAGGGAGCTTCTAAGATAAAGGATTAATAGTCGACTCATCGGGACGCGGCCGGACAACTAATGTAACAAATAAGTAAATCAACAGGGTGTCCCACGAACGAATGTGTGGGCTCACCAAATTATCCGCAACGACAAGTCCTTCCTAAAGCGCACCGGAGTATCACGAACTGCTTTCTTCTCCGTTACCTAACATACCATCAAAAACGACAATGGTATGCACGAGTACTTCGTACTCGGTGAGTGCCTCGTGGACAATGAATAATACGAAAATAAAGTAAAATAATACATGAAGAAATCAGTCTTGAAAATCATATGAAATCAACGTATGGCAGTTATTCAGTTTATGTATCTCAATAATAAGTATCAAAACCCACTTATAAAGCCTCTTGTTAAGTTACAACTTCAAATATGCCCTTTTTAATCAATTAAGATAGTCATCAACAATTCCATAAGAGAATAAGAATGTCACACATGCCAATACATGCCCAAGAATCAGGCATATCGCGCATAGCGCACCACACCGGAACATATAATTCTCGGTGGCTCTCCTTACTCCCGAATAGCTAGGCATAAATCACACCGGACTATTTAGTACGCGGTGGCTATCTTTCCTCCCGAATAGCTAGGCATAAATCACACCAGACTATGTAGTACACGGTGGCTATCCTTCCTCCCGAATAGCTAGGCATAAATTACACCGGACTATGTAGTACGCGGTGGCTATCCTTCCTCCCGAATAGCTAGGCATACATCACACCCCAGGTAGCAAACCCAGCGGTGGCTATCCTTCCCCCCGAATAGCTAGGCTTGAATCACACCCCGGGTAGCGAACCCGGTAGTGGCCACTCTTCCTCCCGAATGGCTAGGCGTAAGCACCCCGGAATATGAGATCCTCGGTGACCATTCATCCTCCCGAATGGCTAGGCGTAAGCACACCGGAATATGAGATCCTCGGTGACTACTCATCCTCCCGAATGGCAAGCGTAAGCACCCCGGAATATGAGATCCTCGGTGACCATTCATCCTCCCGAATGGCTAGGCGTAAGCACACCGGAATATGAGATCCTCGGTGACCACTCATCCTCCCGAATGGCTAGGCGTAAGCACACCGGAATATGAGATCCTCGGTGACCACTCATCCTCCCGAATGGCTAGACAATTATCACACTAGGATCCATAGTGGCTACCCTTCCTCCCGAGTAGCTAGGCCAAACACAACAACCAAATTCATAGCATAGAAGCCAATTCACAATTTGTCTCAAAATAGTCACACCATCAAATAGCATTAAAGTTCATTATGCCATTACGAAAATCCATAATATCATAGATAATTACTTTATCATAGTTCCTTTGTAAAATCATTAATACCAAAAATTAACCATCATCACTGATCATCTCTTATAGAAGAAAATGATTCATAATATCACATACATATATAGGGTTTGTTACAATCTAGATTTAATGTGGGCTTGTCCCCTCACGCACATTAACCATCAATCAAAACATGTAATAAATTTCGAGAGTGTGAAACCAATTCATCATATCATTCAACACATGCTTTTATAAAGAATCAATCTTTCAAGAGAGTTTGCAAAAAGAGACATATCAATTACCTTTATATTCAAAAAAAAAAGGATTTTATTGTTTTAAAGAGACATACAAATCACAATAAGATTTTTAAAAGGGAGACATACATTCAAAATAAGGTTTTTAAAAGGGAGACATACATCCAAAATAAGGTTTTTAAAAGGGAGACATACATCCAAAATAAGGTTTTTAAAAGGGAGACATACCTTAATTTGTTAAACAGAGTTTAACAAATCACTTTTCTAATGAAGAACACCCAAACCCTAGCTTGAATCACTTTGGAAAGAATTATGTTGCAACCCTAGGTTTTGATCACAAAATCATGTTAAGAATCATGGGTTTGATGTTAGAAAGGGAATCGAGACTTGAATTCAACCTAGAATCGTGATAACACTTACCTTTTAGGGTTCTTGAGGCTTGGGACTTGTTCTTATTGACTTTAGGGTAAATTTTCGTGAATGGAGTCTTTGGGGAAATAAACCCCAAACCTTAAATATAACTGAAAACGCGTAAACCCGACTTTTTGACCTAAATCCGACCCGATTCGCGATTGGTCCGCGATGCGGGACCATCGCGCAATGTTTTGCAGCTCAATACTCAGACTTGCACGATCGGCCCGCGATGCGGGGCCATCGCACGCGCCCCCACGCGCCTGAAAAGGCGGCGTGTGTCGGTTCTGCACAGTGTTCGGTAAAATGGTCATAACTTCTTGTACGTAACTCCGTTTGGGCTGGGAGACCTACCGTTGGAAAGCTATTTCAAAGATCTACAACTTTAATTGAGGAAGTGTTTCCAAATTCACAACACATTTTCATAAAAATCGCCTAGAAGACAGACCTACCAAAACGTAGGCGAATTTAAGAGGCCTTAAGAACTTCACTAATTGGTTTGACTTCAAAACGGCCATCCTCTACCCGAATTCACCAAGAATGGATTCATATAGATAAAATATCATCTTAATACTAGATTTTTATATATTCACACCTAGTTCAAGTTTACGGGGTGTTACATAGCCGTCCACTTGTAATCATCCAAGAGATGTTAATTACTTTCGAGGTCTATATAAGGCTCTCAAATTGTAACTAGTAAGGCATTCGAAATTCACCCCCGACTTCGAAATAGCCTTTTCCCCTTCCCTCTCTGTAAATTTTCCATGTGTGCTTTCAATGTTTGAATAAAAAGTCTTCAACTTTTGTAAGTACTTTCTTTTAAATTCCGCAATTATTTTACTTACTATTTTAGCCGTAAAAGATCCTTAAAATTCTTAATCCTCCGAAAGATGATTGATAACTAAAATGATTAGCATGAACAATTGCCTTATGCATTGCTGGGATACCGCACTACGGCCAGGACCTCGACTGGAGCCACTCCATACATATTGGTGTATGGCACCAAAGCAGTGATACTAGTCGAAGTAGAAATCCCTTCACTACGGATAATACAAGAAGCTGAGTTGGATGATGCGGAGTGCATTCGTAAAAGGTGTGAGCAGCTGGCTCTGATAGATGAAAAGAGGATGATCGCTATTTGTCATGGTCAACTATACCAGCAAAGAATGGCACGTGTTTCAACAAACGTGTGAGAAATAGGGTGTTTCAAATTGGGCAATTGGTACTCAAACGAATATTCCCTAATGAAGAAGAATACAAAGGGAAATTCGCAACAAACTGGCAAGGGCCCTATATGGTACAAAAAGTGCTATCAGGAGGAGCCGTAGTGCTTGCTGAAAGGGATGGTCAAGAGTGGCGAAAAGCGATAAATTCAGAAGCCATCAAAAGATACTACGTGTGAAGAAGAAGATGACTACGAGGATTCAGAGTTTCCATAGTTTAGGTGTTCTTTAGTTGCATTCCCTTTATGTGTAATTTTGCATTTCTTTTAGAAAACCAAATCCAAAATTATGTACGAACTACGCAAGGACCTGATTCCCTGTATTATAAAAAGATACGTAGGCGCTTTTCCAAGCTTGGTCGCCTTAACCCAAAATATCAAAATTATGTATTTTGAACTACGTTATGATCTGATTCCCACTTGGGATACGTAGGCGCTCGTTTGAGTTCGGTCTCTCCCAAAACAAAATTCCAATATGTTTACCCTGAACTACATTTCGACTTGATTCCCGAAACGGGATACGTAGGTGCTCATTTGAGTTCGGTCTCTCCCAAAGAAAATTCCAATATGTTTGCCTTGAACTATGTTTCAACCTGATTCCCGAAACGGGATATGTAGGCGCTCTTCCGAACTCGGTTATTCCAAAAAAATTTCCCAATAAACCTTAGAAAACTTTAGAAATGATTCAGCAAGAGAATAATAAAGGTTTGCGAAATTTTTGAAAAGGATCTCAAAAATTCCTCAAGCACAGTGAACTCAAGAAATGACAAAGTGCACACTTACACTGGGGCAAAATTTTTGAGAGGGTCTCAAAAATTCCTTCGACATAGCGAGACTCAAGTCGGTACAAAAATGAACACAAATTGGGGCAAAATTTTCGAAAGGGATTTGAAAATTTCACAAGTCGAGATCAAGGAGGAAAGAGGTGGAAGACTTTGTTGAGTAACCAATGTCATGACATTAAAAAGGCGTATATAAAATATTATTTTTCAAAATACATATGCATATATTTTCAGAAGAAAGTCATCGCACAAAAACTTTTCCTAAAGTTTTCCTAAAGTTCTGCTAGAAGAATAAAAGATTTTAAGGAAAATGAGCATCCTGTCTTGCCGAGATATGAACGGAAGAAGTTTATACGTAGGAAAAGTGGTCAACCATATAGGAAACTGATAAAATTTTCTATGGATGCTGGAACAAGCAAGCATGGATATTTTACATTAACTCGTTTGCTAGAATATTTTTAAACAGGGTAGCGATAACAAACAAAGCGAAGAAAAAGTTCCAAGGACAGCAGCACAAAAAGTGCATAAAAAGGGCAACGAAGTCCTTCCCAAGTAAAGTTTCCTTTACGCTGACAAGTTTGTTCATTTTGCAGAGCACAATGATTTTTACAAAAAGAAAATTTTAAAGACTACGGGAAGATATAATCACGGTATCAGAAGCCGGTTTTCCACTAAAGAACAACTTTTATATCAAGGTATCGCATGCCGTGCCTTGATACATTGGCGGAGTGGACGTCCAAAAATTTAAAAATTTAAAATGACGCATTGATAGCGGGATTGAATGTCGTTACTCACAATCAAGTCTAGTCCTTTTAGAAGATCTGAATCTTGTCGACGGGCGGGTATTCTTCCCCAGAGTCAAAAAAAAAAGTGTAAGTCTTGCCACCGAGGTAAGCTTCATTCCTCAAAATGACGATATGGATTAAGAGACTACGTGCCGAAGGGGCTGAGTCACCGACCATATATATAGCCAAAAATAGGTAGCGTAATTTCGAGCTTGATGTTCCCAATCGTTGAAATACGAATGTGATTCCTACGTCAAGATTTGCGGTCGCTATTGCAGTCTATTTCAAGTTAATGTAATCATGGTTCAGGGATAGTGGTAGTCATGAGAAAAGGCTCCGCCTTTGAATGTGCCGTAGTTAACTTAAAAATTCTGACTAAATGTTGTAATTCTGGACACAGGGGTTAGTGGTCATCATGAAAGGAATATGATCCCGCACTCTGATAAGCAGTCTACATTTAGGTATTTTTGACTATAGGTGATGTTAGATAAACTGGTATACCGCGGTCACCGTATGCGGATAATGAGATGAGCGACACCAGATTTGGACAGTCATCGCAATATGCAATCATGATGTGACGCCAAATTTTCGAGGGTAGTGGACGTCGTAAGAAACAAAAACGGCCCCACATGAGAAAACATTGGTTTCATGATTGACATATCGAGTTACAAAAATGACAATCGGACTGGAGTGTGTAGGTTTGCAGAAATACGGTATAGCCCGACCCAGATCCCAACAGATGTTATCATTTGAACGATAGAAACATCTGACGACGACGAAAAAAACCCAATCGAAGTGTCGTGATTATTATCCAGAGTAGATTGTTTTAAAAAATATACACAAAAACACACACTTACAGGAGAAAGGAAGAAGACGAATAAACATCGGTGAAAAGACGAATGTAACAGTAAAGGATGACAACAATGACAACAAAATGGCAAAACGCCACTCAGCATTTGGAGACGAGCTAGAAGCTACCAAAGGTGGAAGCAGGAGCCGGATTCAAAACATACAGAGTATATGTTGAACTTTACATGGGCAACCGGTCAGAAATCGTGTACGAGAGTCAAGCTTTCTACACCAGGGATTGAAGATCATTTCAAACATTAACACTAATAAGTCCTTTCAAAAACCGCCTCCGGTTCGGATTTTCAACCGGAAATAGCCAAAGGGGTTCCCACATTAAAGGATATTCCTTTTCGGGCTATCGAGTCGAACTATAATTGGCCTGATTCCCAAAGTCAGGGATATGTAGGCTACTCAAGTTTCGAGGCTCGACCATATTCCTATAGTTATCTTGGGACATCCCGAGATAGCTTAAAGAAACTCTTTTTTCATAAGGTCCTCATAGAGTCAGAACTACAAACGGCCTGAATTCTCATTTAGCCTGAGATATGTAGGAAGCCTAGAAACCAGGGTCTGGCCATACTTCCGAAATATTGCAAAGAAGGATTGTAATTTCTACTATTCAGTGAAAATTAGGTTTGTCAAATTCGCAGCTCAAGGATAGCCCTGCCATCCTTGAACTTCGAAGGGGCAATTGTTGACACCTAATTTTCACCGCATAAAATGTATATTTTAATTTTCATATTTTCCGAGTCCAAGACGGGGTAAGGATGCCCTAAAAATTAAAAAAAAAAAAAAGAAATGAAAATTCCGAGAAAGTTGCAAGATTGACGTTTAATTATTATTTCTTCTAAAATTTAACAATTACAAGAAAATTACGGGTTATTTACTTTCGCAAAAGTGATTTGAAAAGAGGATACACATCCCGTTCCGTCTAGCTCGGGAAAATTATTAATTAAAACAACGATTGAATTACGGTACTCTTGACTGCATTTTTCACGTTTTTAAATATTGCCTGGAACTATGTCAATATTGGGCTCGTTTTAAAGCTTGCATTTTTACTTTATGAGTTTTAATTTTTATTTTATATTAAATGATTGATATATTTAGCTATATGTACATTTATAATATATAGTCTATTAAATAGAAAGAGGGGTCAATTTAAATGTTTCTAAAACTAAAGGGGGGGTTCTTTTTATTTTTTTTTTTTTTTTTAAAGGGGGGGGGTTTATTAATAAACTTCCACCCCCCCTATTTCTTTTCACTCCCCGACTCTCTCCTCTCTCATCTCAGGCGATTTACTTTGTTCTTAGGGTTCCACCAACGATGGCTTTTTTTAGGCCAATTCATCTCTGTTCTTCGCCGGATTTTTGAGGGGTTTCTTTCCTTAACACTAGTCCGTGTGATTTCCAAGTTTAATGGCATTAAATTTTATTAAATTTCACTCCTTTTTAGGGATGTTGCTCGGGTTACCCATGCATGTGGTTGCCATGGGCGGGACCTCGAGTCCCTTTCCAGCTTGCGCACCACATGCTAGTAAATGGGGCCTAGGGTAATTTCCCATGGGGGGTCTATTGGTTTGGGTACGAATCCGAGGGTTTTTATCCTTTGGGTATGATTATGCCATTATATTTTGTGATTGTTTGTCCTATATGTGACTAGGTGTACTATTCGGTTGGTTGTTCCTTAATTTTAGGGATTTTTGAATTAGAATGGGTTGGAATTTTGTTTGTTTGTGTGTTATGTGCAAAATCTGGACTGGAAATAGTACTATTTTTGTACAATGCAGATTTTTTTATCCTAGGATGCCTAAATTTCGAATTGTTTTGAGGTTTTGGGGGGAAAATCTTTTTTGGGAATATTCCTTCCTATTTTTGTCCCCAAGCTGGTGGTATTGCCTATATATAGTAAGTCTCTATTCGTGTCAAGGAGGATATTTTTTTTTGGATCCTGAAGTTCATTATCTTATACACTACTATATACACTATAATATATAATATACAATAGAAGAGAAAAAAAAAAAAAAAAAAAGACAAACACATTAGGAATAAAAAGCTATTTTTCGAAAAAGAAGAAAGGTGTTAAGGTCTTGTTGGTGTTGAACCTTGGATTTCAATCTCCTCATTTGATCTTTAGGTTGCCTTTGCAAAAGGTAATATCCCTATTCTATTATTTAAATCAGTTCAGTTTTCATATGAGTTCAAATAAATGCCTTGTTGTTTAAATATGTGTTTGGAACTTTATTTCACTAATTTAGATATATTTCTCCTTAGTTTAGTTAGTAATATACTGTTAGTGATGTTAAGTTGTAATAATGTGATTGAGTTTTTTTTTTTTTTTCTGAATCATGTTGAAGTTTTGATTGTTGTTTCTTTTCTTTCTGGAATTTTGGAACTAAATGGGATAAAGGATGGTGTTTGGAGTTAGTTTTGTTGTATTATGTTGTTTAAGGTTCCAACTTTTCTATATGGTACTTTTTCATCAAAAATTTAAGTATTTAGTCTTGTTCTTGTGATTTCTGTTCATCATGTTATGTAAATGGTTCTGTGTTAATCATGAGTCAATTTTGTCTACTAGTTTCCTTGTTTGATATGGTTTTGGCCCTAGATATGGCTTCATTATAAAAGATTTTGAATCTTTTCTCTAGAAATCAACTAAGTCTAAGTTTTAGGAGATAAATTTGATCCCTTTCCATCATTTGTTGGCCTTGAATCATTCTTAATAGTCTAACATCTTTTTTAAAGGGGTTACTTAAGGTTCTGAAGCCTCATTTATTAGTTGAATTGTTTGAAGTCTTTAAGCTTACCTTTGAACCTGTGTGCATTGCTGATATTTACCTAGAATCTACTATAAAAAGGAAAGAAGAAGGGTGTGTTTGCTTAAGCTATTGAGTGTGGATCTCATTCTTGTGATAACAAGTTTTCTTTTCTTTTTAATAGCCATTTACCTAGATTATCATGGAAACTGTTATGTCTTAGTTTAGATTTCGAAGTGCTAAATGGGCAGACTTCATGTATTCTTGTCGATTGAATAAGTATGAGTATAAAAAAGGGCCTAAACTAAACCTAGGAAGTGAAAATGGAACTCAGTAGTAACTCAGTTCTTGTTCTTCCCTCTATGTGCTTGATTTCTTGAAGATTTGGTCTTTGATTGAAATTTCCTTTCTAAGACAGTGCTATGAGATGATTGAACCTTGTTAAGCTTACTATCGTGCTAAAAAATAGATGACAAAAGTTGCTTCTGAAAAAACAAACAAGGTGCTTGCTTGCTTATCCTTGCCTTATTAGTTGTTTGGTAATCTCAGACCTATATGTTCACATGTTTCTATTCTTCCTTGTATTGTTCAGTCTAAGTGTGATTTTTGGTTACTTAGGATTAGAATCATGATCCTTCATGACCATGGTCTAGTTTTTTCTGAACTTATGAGTGTTTCCATGTGAATTCCCCTCCGTCTGTGACTTACTGTGACCTTAACTGATTTTTACTTACATTTAGGATAGATTCATGCTCCCCTGATTCCTGTTGAACTTGTTTAATCTTGTTCAATCATTCTTTGTAACTGAGTAGGACCTCTGTTGATTGCTACACTTTGTTTGGATTTTGTATGTAAGTTTTAAATAAAACCAAGTGTAAATCATCATTTGGGAATCCTGTCGATGCTTCATGAAGCTGACTTTGATCTAAGATGATCTTAGTGAATAGTTGAAGACCCTTATGACAATACGATTGGGGTATGTAGGTGATCAACTTTCCAATCAAAAGGGTTGATAACCTTGTTTATGGTGACCTTGGAGTATGAAATACCATCTTGGCCATATTTGTTATTCATCGTATGTTCAATCGTTATTGATCCTGTATCTGTCAGGATGAATTCACAATATCTGCTAGTCTTGATAGGATCGTTGGTATTAGAGCCAAGTTTGAGTGGCTAAGTTCTCATACTATCTGAAGTTCAACAAATCCGTTATAATCCACCATGTTCTTATGTTGTTAATAGTTAGATTTATTGTTCATCTTCCTTAGAGCTTAGTAACTTTATTTTCTAAAGTCCAACACTATTAAACCCTTTTGTCTTAGTAGGTCGCCGATTAATTTTTCGGCTAAGACGTTGGCAAGCCTGAATAGACCGTTGTCGCTCGAAGGCTAAGAGTGCGCTAGGAGCCAAGGTTAGTGTTCCGTCCCCAAGACCACATAGAAAGAAAGGGTAGACACATTAGGACATTAGAGAAACAAGTTAATAATGATTAAGAAAGATAGACAATAAGACCACCATGCTAGCGATTTACACGGCGAGTACCACCGTAGCTCTTACGATACAAGAACAAGTAGGATAAAAACATAACAGAGATAGTAGACGTACCATAGGATAGTGTCCCCAAAATACAACTCTTTTCTGAGAAAGAAAAAGTCTATGAAAACCCTCCGTTCTTTTAAAAGATTAAGACGTTACAACAGTTTCAAATGACAATTCTATTTTCAAAAAACGAGATCTTTTATTTTATAAAAGATTTTGAAAAGAAATATCATTTCAAAATTCCTTAAAGAACCTAGAGTTCTTGACGCCTATAATAAAGAAGATAATAGAAATAGTACTTTAGAAGAAGTATTAATTTCTATACAAGCAGCTGAACGCTTATTAGAAGCCAGTGAAGAAAATCTGTCTTTTGTTGAAGATAGTATTAAGTGGTGTCAAAATCAACTTGATAACATAAGCACTCAATATTAATCATGAGTCTTGATAATATGAATATTTTAAATATGTTAACATGTCAACGGAAGCTACAAAGATAACTAAGGTTGAGAATGATTTACAAAATTGGAATATTCCAAGAGAACCATTCAACAAATTTATAAAACAGAAAGTTTGATTTTATAACAAACTATAATATCAAAATTTGGGAAACCCCGTTGCTATCAAATTTAA
>NW_026717550.1:0-14691 GCF_029784015.1 Lycium ferocissimum | reverse complement strand
AAACTTTGCCTAACTCTAAGGTCCATTTAAACGTCCTATAATGTCGCTTGAACGCTCATTACTATGAATGACACTAAATTTTTCCAAAAATGACTTACGATGTGTTTTTCAAAAGACTGATGAAATTAAAAGTCCGTAACCTTGGTATGTTAGTTCTGATTAACTCGATACTCATTTTGAGCCTTCTGAGGCTAAGGTATAAGTATATGAAATTATGTGTCAAGTCTTGGGATTTACTTTTGATATGCATATGGTTTCGCACTACTCCGCTCGTGCCAATTATCATGACTTCGTTGCTCACGGCATTCGGCCGTTTTGATCGTGCGCTTTATGACACATTAAGCGTATGATGTGTTACGGTTTTGAGACCTCGCCATAGGGCGATTCTGCTACCGTTTATGGTGTTATGATGATACGGCATCCGATATATTACGATGATTTGATGTGTGTGATGTTATGATGTGTTCGAGATGACGGAGATTTGAAAACTTCGAGTACGATGTGTGTGGCACCGCCGTCGTGGTGACCACATTCCGAGCCTTATGCATGACTTTCATTTGCATTATGTACATTTCATTCCGCACAGTTTGATCTGTTATTCGCATTTGTTTTTGTATCTTGACTCATGATTTGGATATCGTATTCTCGCTTTGCCTTTCAGGCACTTCTTTCGTACCGACCCCCTATTCTTAACGGGGCGTTTCATGCCCGGTCTGGACGCTCTGGTGCCGTCCTCCGTTTAGACTACCCATTCTGCTACTTTGAGCCGCTTCCCTCGATTCGAGCCCACATTTGGTATATATGTTTTGCTATGCATATTACTCGTACATTTGTATTTCCATTCGGCGGCCCCGTCCCGTCATATGTTCGTATGTTTCCGTTCACAGAGAGGCACGTAGTCATATTTGTGGGTCATGGGTCCGGTTTGTTCGTATATGTGATTCGGACCGCGTCCTTAAGCCGCCCCCGTTGTTGCTATAGCGGCCGATATGGCCCATATGTTTGTATGTCCGGGGCGATGTGCATTACGCAGTTTGATTTTGGTATGATGATTACGCACGGGCGGCAGCCAGACGACGTACGTTGCATGTTGCGTGATGTTCGCCCTCGGCCACCGGCACGAATGATAGGCATTAAATCTGGATATGCCCTAATATGACAATCTGGTTCGTAAGTTTGTTTGGGTGCCTAAGTAGGGCACCAGTCACGGCCCATGGGGTTGGATCGTGACACTTCTCTTCCTCATCTATCACCATCCCTCTTTGTGTCTAAGCGTCTGTCTCTTTTCCACGAATCCCTTACACATGATAGTTCCTATACATCTGTATTCTGTTGCGAGCTTTGACTTAGCTTCTTTCTTCTTTTCTAGACGAATATTCCCTTGTAGCTTTTCACACTCAACGGCTCGCTTTATTATCGGTCGCGAGTCCATTCTTCTGTAAAGCAAGTGGAACTATTGTGTTTGTGTAGCCTTCCTTGATAAC
Organism: Lycium ferocissimum; assembly: GCF_029784015.1. NCBI lineage: Eukaryota > Viridiplantae > Streptophyta > Magnoliopsida > Solanales > Solanaceae > Lycium > Lycium ferocissimum. The sequence goes on along the minus strand of NW_026717550.1, from coordinate 13,207 downwards.
TTCTATTCATTTCTATTATGGTGCGCTTTATCTCTACTTCTCTTCAGGTGCCCTTGTTCCTTTATACTTATTTGACTTTGTTGCAATTCACTTCGTTCGTTAGTACTTTACCTCGTAATCATTCTACATTGGTCCTGTTCCTACGAAACTTATCCAGATGAATGCCCGAAGTGGAACTTTTCTATTTTCCTTAGTTACTCTCCTCCCCTTGGTTGACCATCTTATTCCTCCTGTACAACTCCAATACATACATTAGCGGTCCTTGATTAACAAATTTCTGAAACTGCAAGTTGTCTGATATTTTGTAATACTAACGTCTGTAGCGGTCCCATCATAACACTGGACACAAAGAAAAGGCCGGATGTGCCAACTTCTGTAATGCTTTTCTCATATCTTTCTCATCGACCCTGAGTGTAAAGCTAAAGTTTATGGTTGGGTCATACTCATAGCTGCCCTGGCGTTGTTTCATAGGGTCCGTAGACGGATCCTTCACGATAAAGGTCATGATCTTTGAAGGGTCTGACTCAATCGTATAACTTATATTCCTCCCCATCTCTTATATTACTCTCTAACCCATACTGGTGATTGGCATTAGTTTGATATCCATTTCCGGAGCTGACCCCAAATTCCTTTGTGATTGAAACGCTTCTTTTTGTTGGCGTAATCACAATTCTAATGAGAAGATAGAATCGGGAACGAACTTTCCTACATTATTGGCTCTATTGCACGATCTAGATCGTGAAGAAAAGAGGTATTTCCTAAATGCCCTGTAGCCTCCTTGTTAGAAGTATGGCGCGTTTCATACTCCTAAACAAGACTCTACTAGACACGGCTCATAGCCATCCCTAGGACTGTGTCACACCCTAACCTCATTAGGGTGTGATGGGCACCCGACCCTTACTTAGGGCCGAGCGAACCCTCGGACTCTTGCTGCACATAAAATCGCGTCGAACTTTTTAAATCGAATAAGATAAAATACATAGCAATTTTTTCGTAAATATTCTTTCGTAGCTTCCAAGCCGAACAAATCCATAATCATACATAATTCAAGACATTACACGTACCGACACATCGGGCCGACTCGAGCCGCTTGCGTACCAACAACCCCGATACCCACGACGCCGTCCGCAAAGTCTCTAGCACAATTCCGTAAATTATACGTACAAACTCGACTTGGCAGCCCTCCGGGAGAAACGAGCTTGCCATCTCTCGCCGGTACATCTTCTATAATAACTTCACCACACAGGGAGTACTGCGCGCATGAAACGCACCCCGAAGACAAAGAGGGTCGTTATTTAAAAATGTACCGAGTATGTAAAGCCAGAATACTGTAAACAGAATCATAAACAAATCCAGATGTACAGAAGTATAGCTAACAAACCATAATCAGAATCCAATGAACCGAGGTATATCCAACAGATTCTTAATCGCCGTACGTCCTCCGTAGGTATACCAGTGGTATCCACAATCGTGGCTTTGTAGACGTACGAGGCACATCGGGACGATCCGTAATCGTAGTCGACGTACGCAGATATATCGTACGTATTCGTACTCGCAGTCGATGTACGTAAGTATACCGTACGTATTCGTAATCGTAGCCGACGTACGTACGAAGCATACGAGACGGTCCGTGATCGTAGTCGACGTACGTACATATATCGACGTATTCGTACTCGCAGTCGACGTACGTAAGTATACCGTACGTATTCGTAATCGAGTCGCACGTACGTAAAATGCGTACCTTATACAGTGTCAAAATGCTTACTTTCGGACACGATTATGTATAACGGACCATATATCATCATATACATATGTCGATAAATGTATCCCGGCCCTCCGATGAGGGACGCGGTAATGCAACCCGCCCCTCTAGTACGGGACGCGTGAATGTACGTATCATATGCCATCCCGGCCACCGTCCCCATATCATCGCATCATCATATCATGTGCATAAACAACCCGAACCGCCTACGAGGGACGCGGTGAACGATGCAGCGGAACACGCACGATAACGGGGACCCGGCCCGGACGCAAGGGAATGATACATATACAGGCACGCGCACGATAACGTATCCCGGCCCGGACGCGGGAATGGATACATTGAGCCTTGCACAAGCAGAGTAGTGAGAAACCATATGCATACAGACTGTTGTTCAGACTCAACAAAACAGGTTCAGACGATGGATCAAATCGAAGAAGTCAGACGTTATTCATAATATGTATATGTCATTTGGGATGGCGCGATAGATCATATTGTAGTAAAATTTCCAGAATCGTTCCAGATGTCAGAACATATTTTGAGACTCATTAAGATAATCATAACGCTTGTCATTTAGTAAACGGAACAATAACCAAGAGCTTCTTACGAGTATCGTACAGAAATACGTCTAATAAAGCCATACAGAAGGTATCGGAATTTTGTGGGCCCACCTCGGCCAGCTCGAAGTGACGTACATAAATTATGGATCATAGGCCCTATGGAGTCGTTCATAAAAGTTTTAGGACATTCCGACTCCATTCGTGAAAGTTGCATACATATCGGTTACTTTGCCGACAAAATATAAAGAAGCTAATTCAATTCCATTGAATGAAAAGGAGCCAAATTCAACCTTGGATTTCTAGGAACAGAGTCGTATCTGAAGATCGTATCCAAACCTATTACGTCTAGGACATGCCAAAGAAGGAAGGGAAAGACTTTACATACCTTAGTTGAGCCTTACGCTCGTCCAGATTCAATTCCCGTTTAGCGCCTTAATCTACAAATGGTCATGTTTACCATTGTCAATAGTAAGCCTTTTAGAATTCAAAACCTTAATTCACTATTTGCCTACGTAAATTTGGGCAGATTTCCCCTATAAATTCACAAATGAGAATATGACTCGGCCAAAATAATTCAACAACAATACCAACAATCCTTATAAAACACAATATAGCATAACTAATCTCTTTTCCAACATAAAGTGCATAGCTTTCATTCTAACTTCACATTTTCAATTCAATACCAACATTCTCATATTCATTTACCGATCAACATCACTCCAATACAATCCGGAAACATTTCATATCATTTTACGAAATATTCACAAGATATACAAAATATACAAGTTTCCACCAAAAACCATAATTCACTCCAACCCTCCAATTTTCAACATAAATATTCACGACACATTTTCTTCTTTCAATTTCACAAACTAAAACAACAATTTACACCTTACTACTCCACTCTCATAATTTCATAAAACTATAATAAATTCACATAATTTTCCTACAACAACTTACAACTAATTTTCATACCAATTCTAGACTATTATGCTTCCATCTCCATCATAAGGCCACAACAACATAATCAACACACTAAATAAAATTTATTCCCCTTCCTTTACAAATCATACCACACGGCCACACCTTCACACCCACAACATATAAAGTTCATAATTTCCATTCACTTACTCATACTACAACATGCATACAAGTCATTCAAAGCATAAAAGGAATAGAATTCTCACCTTTGCCAAAATCTTCCACTTGCCACAAAAATGATTTTCTTGCCAAAATAATTATACTACATTGAAGAGCACCTTGAGCTTAGTAAGAATATAAGAAAACTACAATTTTTGGATCAAGGATTTAGGCTCCAAGAATTCCTTCTTCTTTTCTCTTTTTTTTTTTTTCTAGAACTTTCTCAAAATACAAATATGGCCACTTGTCTTATTATTTCCACTTTGGTCCATACCCATATTAAAATGTGGACATATACCTTTGTGTCACACGTCCAACATGGCCTTGTCTTGAACTTTCTTGAACTTCATAAAATTACCATTTTGTCCCTAGCCTTCCACATTATTTCCATGAACCCTTTTGTGAATTCCCCTTTGTACCCTTAGCTTTTCTCAATATTTCCATACTAATAATATCCATAATTGGTATTCTCCAATGACCCGTACATTGAAATAATTCGAAGAATAGTCTTGCCGCTAATTTTTTCGCAAGTTCCTTGAATTTTCCGAACGTACAACATACGGGCTATAACAGATTGACCTGCTCTGATACCACTTTGTCACACCCCGACGAGGGGCATGACGGGCACCCGACCCTTACACCGGATACCACCTGACGTGACGTAATATAGTCTTAGTATAGCTATTTTGAACATAATTATTTCATATAGATACAAGAGAACCTACATACATAAATGGCCCAACATAGACATTATATATACATCTTTGTGCATAACCATATACATAAGCTAGCTGACGAGGCCGCACATGAACATCGTGAAAATGTCATATAGCCGATCAAGCAACCACATGCGCATCATAAATATTCTGAAATCATGCATGACTCTGATTCCCACTACACTGTCTATAAGCCTCTAAGAGTACGTACATCTATCATATACATAACATGCAGACTTAATGAATATCCAACTAGCAAGCTCGGCATAGTGGTACTTGCTGACGTCCCGCTGAAGCTGATCCTACCGAGAAGGTGTTTCTGCTCTGCCTATCAGGACCTGCAGCACGAAATGCAGCACCCCGTGAAGAGGGATGGTCAGTATGGAGAAAAGCACCGAGTACATAAGGCAGGGAAGTAATGACATAAGTAAGACATAATATAACATAAATGAGGATAGGAGAAACCTAGACATCTGCAAATCGTACGAGATGCAATGCATGATAAAATCATTTTTCATATGCAAGTATAATATATATATATATATATATATATATGTATATATATAACGTACCCGGCCCTAACGGGACTAGATGTGAAGCGTACCCAGCCCTTACAGGACTAGGTGTAAAAAGTTCCCGGCCTTTCCAAGATTCGGTGTGGATAGCATCATCATCATAACATATCCTCCCATGTCCGGGGTTTCCTGTGTCCGGGGACACAACATCATATCATAATGTACTCGGCCCTAATGGGACTCGGTGTGAAACGTACTCGACCTTTTCATGACTCGGTGTGAACAGCCAACTGATCAGTGGTTGCACATCTACATGCCGTACCTGGTCGACTATAGCGCGGCTCGGTGTTAGTAAAATAGTGCATATATATATATATATATATAAATGCATGAAGATTCACAGAAATCACATCGGGCCTTTCGGAGTGACGTAAGGTCATTATACCTCCGAATTAATTACGAGACTCGTATCGAGGCCAAGGAATGACTCAAATGACAATAATCAACAATAATGTTAAGGGAATCTTTCGTGAAATGTACAGACGTTATAATTAGGAGGCAATAAATGTCGTAACCTCGGACGTGTACTTAATATACATATATTCGTTGGAAAATCCATAGAAAAAATGGAATTTTCACAAAACATACATATTCCAATAAATAAATATTTTTCATAAAATTTAGGAAATTAGGGATAATTCGACTGAATATATCATGCATGCTAGTGGGCTCTAAGATTCGTGCCAAAGATACGGGAACGAAGACCTTACATACCTTAGCTTCCAAGCCGTTGCCCGAAAGAATTTTCCATCCGCAGTTGGTCCTTCTTTCACACCTATACGAGGATATGTGGTCTGGGTTAGTGTCCGTTATTCTTGCATGTGAACACTTGGATATTATTTTCCTAATTATCCTGAAGTTACGGAAATGGAGTAGCATTTCCTCTATTTTTGTGACATCCCAAGTGTCGACAATAGTACCAACAACAACAATACAACAATACCAAATATTAACCCATATCGATTTCCATGGGATTTTACCAATAATTTTCATTATGGGATTAATTCCGGTAACTTCGCCCAAACGTCATAATTCACGAATTTATCTTTGAATTTTACAAAAACCTGACACCATCAATCCAAATTCCAATTCAATTTCCATATAACTTATCAAAATCACCATTAAAATCCACAACAACAATTTTCATAGATTTATTTAACATTTCCACCAATTCGAATTATTACGAGTTAGATCTAGCGAGATTTACTACGGATCTTTATAAATTACGAGTAGATAGGGAGGATTTTACCTAGGTGCAGCCTTGCATGCGTGATATGGCACTTGAGTTGACGTTTCTGCCCTTGCTTGTGATGACCCAACAACAACAACAACAACAAGAAGCCGGATAATCCCAATGTGGGTCGCGTGGAAGGGTAGGGTACGCGGACCCAACCCCCACCTTGAAAGGTAGGGCGGCTGTTTTCGAAAGACCTCGCCCAAGAGAGGAAAAGAGAGGAAAACAAGACAAAAGGTCGATAGGGCCAAGCATATCGAAAACAATATGATAACAACGAATACCAAAAACCGAGAAAGTCATAAGAGAACGATCAGAAAGAAAGGAGCATTAACTACTATAGATAAATAAGATAATCAGCACAACGACCAACAAATATAAGCAAGAATCAAATGCATAAACCAAATGCAATAAACAAATGAGCAAAAGCGCAACTACTATGGTGAAAGGGTAAGCCACCTAGCCTTTTATCCTAATCTGAGTCCTCCACAACCTCCTATCTAAGGTCATTTCCTCGGTGAGCTGGAACTGTGCCATATCTTGTCTAATCACCTCTCCCCAATACTTCTTCGGCCTCCCTTTACCTATCCTGAAACCATCCATAGCCAATCTCTCACACCTCCGCACCGGAGGGTTCCGTGTCTCTCTCTCTTCACATGCCCAAACCATCTCAGCCTCGCTTCCCCATCTTGTCCTCCATCGATGCCACTCCCACCTTGTCTCGAATATCTTTATTCCTAATTCTATCCCTCTTAGTTTGTCCACACATCCACCGCAGCATTCGCATTTCCGCGACTTTCATCTTCTGAACGTGACATTTCTTGGTAAGCCAACATCCGCTCCATACAATAAAGTCGGTCTAACCACCACTTTGTAGAACTTTGCCTTTAAGTTTTGGAGGCAACTTTCTTATCACGCGGCAAAGATCTCACGGAGGTGAGTCTCCATTTTATCCACTTCGCACCAATACGATGTAAAACATCGTCGTTGATATCCCCATCTCCTGCTATAATAGACCCAAGATACTTGAAACTTCCTTTTTTTGAATGGCACGGGTACCAAGCCTCACTTCCTCATCACGTCCTTACGTGGTACGCCACCGAACCCGCACTCCAAGTATTCGTCTTGGTCTACTCAATTTAAATCCTTTAGACTCCAACGTCCGTCTCCCGACCCTCCTCCACCATCGTTATTGTCTGCGAGTCTCGTCAATCGTGACTATGTCATCTGCGAACAACATACACCAAGGCACCTCACCTTGTATTTGTCGCGTCAATTCATCCATCACCAAGGCCAATAGAAATGGTCTAAGAGCTGATCCCGGATGCAACCCCATCAGAACAGGAAAGTGCTCCGAGTCTCCTACTGCCGTCCTTACCTTGGTCTTATCTCTATCATACATGTCCTTTATCGCTCTAATACGTGCCACCATGTACACCTTAGGCCTCCAAACATCTCCATAGGACCTCTCTTGGCACCTTGTCGTAGGCCTTTTCTAGGTCAATGAATACCATGTGCAAGTACCTCTTCCGCTCCCTATACTGCTCCACCAATCTCCTTACAATATGAATGGCTTCTATAGTCGAGCGCCTCGGCATGAATCCAAACTGGTTCTCTAAAATAGACACACCTCTCCTCACCCTCATTTCCACCACCCTTTCCCACACTTTCATAGTGTGACTTAGCAGCTTGATACCTCTATAGTTGTTGAAGCTTTGAATGTCTCCCTTGTGTTGACCCAATCCACAAAAATCACAAGATATCAAGCAAGACGTACTTCCCAAGCATTATTTTGGCGTTGGAATTAACTAAATTTGGCTAAGTGTCAGTGGATTGCATTTAGAGAAGTGTGTGGAGGTGTTAGGAGCTTTCTAGAGGGTTGTGGAGTTGAGGAAAATGAATAGAATGAAGTGTAGAGGCCCTTTTATAGGTTCCAAGCTCGAGTTGGGCTGGGTCACCACATAAGTGGGCTTTTAAGTGGGCTTCTCAGGTTTTTCGCATAGGTTCGTAATTTCTGGTAGTCCCTTTTAAAATGCCCATAACTCCCTACACCGATATCGTATCGATGAACGGTTTATTGCTCTGGAAACTAGACTCGATGAAATTCAATTTGGATAGTTTATTTACTCCATAACTCTTCATATTCTAGGAGATCTAACTCGCTCAAGTTGGACCAAAAATCTTGTCCGAAATTTGCCCAGTTTTCCCCAAAGCTTTGAAAACTTACATTCTCCAACCCGCTTGACCCCGGACTCTATAGCTATTATCTTATTACTTGTTAGAACTCTTTTTTTGCCTTATAAGAGTTCCATGGCCTCTCCTGCCTACATTCGTTTAGTAACAGTACTAACGATATGAAATTCTTCCAAGGTGTAACACCCATTTGTCATGACTTATATCCAGCTTATGCTCACGACGTTAATCTTCCATAAGATCCTTCTCTAAAAATAGTCCATAAATATGGAACGTCCTTATCTCCTGGGAGGGCGAGGTGTAACAACGGGTCTATAGCTACCGCACAAAAGGTGCAACAATGTAACCACCTGTTTGGTAGTTTAGGTCCTTCTACCCTTTACCCCTATTAACCCTTTCCTTAGCTTTGTTAAAGTGTATTTGACTTGAAGGGATGGGTGGAATGGTTCTTCCCGAGGTAGTCGGGCGAGTCTTGGTTGACTTTGAGGAATTTAGAAGTTTTTAAGTTGAATAAGTGAAAAAGTGTTGACCAATGATTGACTTTTGGGTAAATGAGACTTTTTGGCAATTTTGTCGATTCCATTAGGTACGGAAGGTAGATTATAACTTACTAGGGTGGTTGGTTCAATCCCGAGGCACTCGGGGGTGTTTTGGTGGAAAGTTTATTTTTGGCGTTTAGGGTTAACCAGGTTAAGACGACCTCTTTTGGGAATTCTGAAGTCACAAGTGAGTTCGTAGCATGCTTTTAGAGTGGGTTGCATGTTTTGTTTGTATCCAGGAGGTCTAGGATGAGTTTCGAGATTTGGATTGAACTTGGTGAAAAATCAAAATTTTACTGAATGCAGTGCCCGGTCCGGGCCGTGGTTGGTCCGTGTGTGTGAGTATCTGTGGTTAAGGTGTTGGATGCATCTGCGGACCTTCCCGCAGGTGCGGGGTCGCTGAATCAAAAAGTCCCATTTTATCCCATCTTTTCCAACTTCAAACCCCATTCTCCCTAAATCATTTCTTGGACCTAGTAGCTCATTGGAAGGGGAAAATTGAAGGGTTTTTCAAGGTAACTCATTGGGTTAAGCTTCCTATCCTTGTTTTATGATTTAATATTGGATTAGTAAAGGGTTTTCTTGATAGGAAACTTGTTTCAAAAGATGATTTTGTGACTTATAAACCCTAGGTTAGAAAGTGGTTTTCTTAACTAATCATGGATGGTTTTGGAAGTATTTCCTAGTTTTTATTGTTACACTTTGGAAATTTTCGTGTCGTTTGCATTATGAGTAAAACGAACGCAAGCCTAAAGTGGAAATGAGGCCCTTACAAGGTTAAGGAGGGTATTTGATTAGTTTAAGTGTATACCTTAAGGTTCCTGAGTTAAATGAATCGGCGAAAGTAAGTTCGTTGAGGGATTGGAAACTTGAGTGATGTTTTGGGAAGATTTTGCATAAATTGAATTATACATTGTTTACAATTAACTTGAGGGAGAGTTATAGGGCTCCTTAGATGGTTAATGAAGTTTTACACAAGTGCCAAGAAGGTTCCATAAGGATTGGAGGTCAAGCGAATCGAAAAGAACGCATTTTCGCGAATCAGGAAAATGGGGCAATATGCGGCCACATACTCAGTATGTTGTGCTGTATATCGGCCGCAAACTCGCCATTTTAGCTAAGCTTACTGCCCAACACCAACCCCATGTTGTGGAGGGAGTATGAGGCCGCATACTGAGTATGTGGTGCCGCATACTGAGTATGTGGTGCCGCATACTCACCGCAACATGGAGCGGCGGGGTGATTTTCAGTCCTTTTTAAACCCCAAAGGATCCCATTTTTCACATTAACTTTCCACACTTCTTTCCCCACATTTCTAGAGAGTTCTTGAGATTTCTTAAACATTCCAAAACTTTCCACACCATTAAAAGAGAAGATCAAACATCAAAACTCCAAGATAATCCAAGGAAGATGGTTGTTCTTGCTTCTCTCCAATGTTTTGATGAACTTGATCTTGGAGGGAGTTGAGTGTGGTGAATTATTTATTATAAGGTATGTTCTTCATCTTATTTATATGATTGAGTTGATTTAAAGGCTTATAACTCTTGGAAAGGAAAAGAATTAAAGTGGAGAAGTCATAAAGTGTTGAATTGAAGTTGATGACTATAAGGTGAACTTGAAAAGGGATTTTGGATTAATTTGAGATTAAATTGAATATAATTCATTGATTATGATATTTTGGATGTTGTTATGGTTTTTTGGGAGTTGTTTTTGTAATTGGAGGAAGTAGACAATATAGGGGAAGTGCTGCCCAAATTCCGCTAGCTCATTAGTTACTCTAGTTTAAATTTAGGAGCGATTTCAAGACTTAACCTTAGTATGAATTCTCTTGAATGTAGACTTACGAGCTTGGAAGGAGAACGTTAAGTAATTAAGGAGATGTAAAGGTATGTTAAGGCTAACCCTTTCTTTCTAAAGGCATGATTCCCTTATTGTGAACCCATACTTGATATCCATAATGTCCTACTTCCTAGAGATGCTAGAAGCACATGATTTTCAAGGTTCTTATGGTATTGTTGACAAAAGTTCTTCATGATGATGATGATAATGATGATGATTTCATTTCTAAAGATATCAAAGCTTATATTTCTTAATGTTCTCATGATATTATAGAGCTTGTTCCATGATTATTGACTTTATTCATTGTTGTTGGTCTCACCTTATGGTAGTTGTTCTTTCAAGGTGAGACATAGCAATGATGATGGTTCTATAATAGAAATCGGAGGTTTACCGACCTTACGTCACTCCGATAGAGTTATAATGTTTAATTAGGCTGTCATGCATGCTTTATATATATGTAGCTATTTTCTCACACCGAGCCGCGTTACAGTCGGTCAGGTACGGCACGTAGATGTGCACGCCACTGCAGAGGGTACGCTATGATGATACCCCAGACGGGGGATGCCCCGGATGCGGGATGATATGATATATGGATAGGGTTGCACGTTCCGCAGCAATATATATATATATATATATATATATATATATATATATGTATGTATGTATATATAACAGAAATGATGATACCCCAGACGCGGGATGCCCCGGATGCGGGATGATATGATATATATATATATATATATCACGACCCAGCTCCGTGGGCCGCGACTGGTGTCCTATCTGGACACCCCAAACAAACTCACAAGCTAACTCGTCATTTTCTAATTTGCCTCAGATTTCATATTAATTAAGCATTGGAAGCAATTATTATCTTAAGCGGTCACGCGTGCAAAAAATTATCATATCATAGTCAAAAGGTGGGCGAATACACATCGCCGAACAGATACACACATATACAAAAAAGTACGGGCCATTTAGGCCGCATCCAACCGATAGATTGGCGGAATATACACGCGCATACACACACATGTACGTACAATGCGGCGTCTTACGTAATAACAAACGGACCGCATTAAGACGCGGATCATAAACAAACAAACGCACGCATGACCCACATATATGACTACGTGCCTCTACAAATCGAACGGGAACATATGACGGGACGGGCCCCGCCGTACCCCAAATAATCAAATATACAAAGCATAAACATCACGGAAGATAGTACCAACATATAGGGCTCCGGACCAAAAGTGAGCACTCTATAATAGCGACATGTGTGGCCTACACCGGAGATCACGAACCTCCGTACCGCGGGCATGAAACGCACTTCAGTTAAGGGGTCGTACGAAAGATGTCTTGAGTATGTAAAGCATAAAGTATGCAAAATCCAAACCATAAGCGAAGTGAGAGGTACGGAGAGAATACCCGGATCAATATATACCAAACTGCATCAAGACATATGTACATAATGCAAATAGAGATCATGCATAAGGCTCATGAACGTGGTCACCACTCCGACGCCGGTGCCACACACAAGATACCCGGTGGGTTTCAAATCTCCGTACACCCCGAACACAACATATCATATCATATCATCAAACATATCATAAGCCATATCACGATAACTCCATAAACGGAACCCGGCCCTATGGCGAGTCTCGGGAACCGTAACACAACATCTGCCGAATTTATCATAGTGCGCACGATCACAAACCGGCCGGAACCGGCGACCGATATCATAGTAATAGGCACGACGCCGGAGTAGTCTAAAACCATATGCATATACACCATTAATTTCCAAGACTCGACAAATAAATACACATATATATATATATATATATATATTGAGATCGAAGGTTCAAAATAAGTATTGAGTAGTCCGTTCGAATTGGTATACAAAAGGTGTGAGCCTTTAAATTTACAAAACTTTCGAAAAATACTTCATGAGTCATCCATGTAAATTTCAAAACGATTCTATCACATTTATGCAAATTATGGATGTTCGGATAATTTTCCAACAAAACATAAGAATTATAATTCAATTACATTGAATGAATAGTACCTAAAGTCCGACTCGGATTTCGATGAGTAATTGCCCCCCGAGGCTCAAATCAACCTAGTATGCCTAGGACATGCCAAAGAGAGAAACGGATAGCTTTACATACCTTTTTTCACTTACGCCGCCCAAACTCAAATCCCGTTCGCTTCAAAATCTACAATTGGTCATAGTTGCCAAATATAAGTTTCCAAGCTTTTTATGAATTCAAACTTAAATCCATATTTGTCTACCGAAATTTCGGCGCGTTTCCATAAATTCAACATATCCTAGACTTAGCCAATATCAACAACAACAACCACAACAATAACAACAATCATCAAAATCACAACAAAACACATTCTAACATAATTTTCCTTTCCTTTCCACATAATGTAACTCTTCCATTCTAACTTCACACCATCCAACTAATATCAACATTTTTCCATATTCATTAACCAACTCAAGATTACTCAAATATATTTCAATAATATTAAGCAACACTCAAGGATTCAAGCAATTCCGCCAATTCCATATTCTATCCAAAGCTTACAAATGCAAAACTCCAAATCACCCTTTTTTTCTTCCAAATATAACAACAACCTAATTCACATTTA
>NW_026717549.1:0-28624 GCF_029784015.1 Lycium ferocissimum | reverse complement strand
CCCGTTTTCTCCTTTCGCCGCGCCCCTCGGGCGGGGCCGGGCTGTTTATGCTTGATATTTGATACGATGATATGGGGACGGTGGCCGGGGATGGCATATGATACGTACGGTCGCGCCCGTCTTAGAGGGGCGGGGTTGCATTGCGGCGTCCCCTCGGCGGGGCGGGATCTGTGCTCCGACATATGCTTATGATAATATATGATACGGTATCTCGTAATCTGTGGTGAAAATGGCGTTTTTGATATTCGGGACACTGCGATGACGATTTTGTAAGTCGGGCTTACAACGTCTGCGATTTTGATAGGCTGCACTTTATTATGCCTCCAATCTTCGATTTTGATTACGAATGCATCGATATATTTACGTACGTTTGGCTACGACTCGGATACCGTACGGTATACTTACGTACGTACGACTGCGATTACAAATACATCAGGCACGTCTACGTACGTACGACTCGATTACGAATACATCGACACGCGGCTACGTACGTCGACTGCGATTACGGGTATGTTCGATATAGTTACGTACGTTCGATAGTTCGTCGATATATGACCTCGTACGGAGCGATTACGTACGTTCGCTCTCGTCGACGTGTGACATCGCGGTGCGCTCATATTTTTGCGCCTCTTGGACGTACGTCTGTGTGTGTAAAATAAGCGAGTTTAGTACTACGGTTAGACTTACTTACCTTATACTCCTTCACGGTACATAGAACGGAGTATGTACGGTTTGTGTACGAAAAATAGGCGTCTTGCATTTTGACTAATGTACTTACCTTTTAGTCTGTTTGTTTCAATTATGGATTTACGTTTTACGTATTGCATGCCTTACGTACTCGGTACGTTTTCATCTTGACCACGCATCTTCGGGGCTGCGTTTAAATGCCACGCGGAGGTACTCCCGGATGAGGCGAAGTTATTGTAGAAGGTGTTCCAGCAGAGATGGCAAGCTTCATTCTCTCGGAGGGCTGCTAAGTCAGAGTTTGTTTGTTATGATTTCCGGATATATGTTAGAGACTTTGCAAACAGCGTCGTGGGTATTGGTTGTCAGTCTGTAAGCGGCTCCGTCGTACCGATATGTTGGTCTGTGTTATATATTGAATTTTGTACGATTATAGATTGGTTCGATTTGAAGGTTACGAGAAAGAATATTTCTGGAAAATTTTGCTATATATTTTATCCTATTCGATTTAAAAAGTTTGACGTGATTTTGTATGCAGTAAGAGTCTGAGGGTTCGCTCGGCCCTAGGTAAGGGTCGGGTGCCCATCACACCCTAACAAGGTTAGGGTGTGACATTATAGAAGATTAGTCGGGCCTTTCTGTACATATAAGTTCTTATTATGTTTGCTATGATCCGAATATAATTGATAGGTGGGTACGAGTGCTCACGTTTCGGGCACTAGTCACGATCATTATAAAATCTATACCTTAGTCGTGACGGATGTACGATTTGTGTTTCGGATGCAAGCACTTTGGTATTAACTTCATTATGCTCACTTTCCGTACTCCTTACATTTGGTTATGACCTCGTTTTACATATGCTTGCTTTACATGCTCGATCTCATAGTCCGTCATCCATTTCTTCATGGTCTTGCGTTTCATGCCGCGCGGTATATACAATGAGTAGAAGATGTTCCAACATCATTTATTGGCGATCCATTTTCTCTCGGAGTGCTCGAGTCGGAGTGTTAAAGTTTTGTATATCTTGGGTTATGTTAGAGACTTTCAATACCTTAAACGAACATGTATGTCATAAAACTTACCTTAGATGGCTAGGTAGCCGATATGTTACCTTGGGTTGTAAGCGGCTATGTAAGCCGATATATCAGTTTGCGTTATGTTACAGATTTGTTATGACTACGAATTTCATTTGATTTGAAAAAGATGAAAAGCATGTTTGTTTTTACGAAAATTTTTTCATTATGTGCTTATGTTATGTTTTGCGGGCCCAAAGAAGTGTTCTATGAGAGTTACGAAAGTGAGGGGTTCGCTCGGCCCTAGATAAGGGTCGGGTGCCCATCACACCCTATCGGATTAAAGGGTGTGACAAATTGGTATCGGGGAGCGGTCCGTCCTAGGGGTTGTCGCAGTCGTGTCCGGTAGAGTCCGTTTATGGTGTGAAGCGCGCACATTTATAAACACATTAGGCGGTACGGGCATCTTAGGGTGGTATACTCTTCTTCACATCCGAGATCGTGCCATAGAGCCAAGTCATAGGGAGTGAGACTTCGATACTAACCTTTGATTTCAACGGAAGAATGGCATCGACAAAGAAAGTGACTAACATATTGGAAGTTACAAAGCATGCGGGTAAAGGTATGAAAGATACATGTCGGGTAAGGTATTGACGTACGGCCGAAATGTAAAGTTGGAAAGTGAAAAGTGAAGTGAACGGAAAGTGTAACACATGTGGTCGTGTTAAGCATATAAGGTAAGTCCATTATTTTCGGACCGTTATGGATATTGGGAGCCCCGTGCTTGTGATACGATACGATATGATATGATATGTATATATATATTTTGGCCATCAGGTCATTCCTTAGTTTTGAAATATGCGAATTTTGAGATAGTAAGAAATATAGAGGAAACTCAAATTTTCCCGGTGAAATAAAAAAGGAGAGAATGAGATATGGGTTATTGATATGCTTTGAAAGGTTGTGTCAATAGTAAGGGTAAGATTTGGCCAAGTTGCAAGTATGTCAATATGCCGAGTTTTGAAAAATAAGTTAATAGGCGAAATTGATGGTAATGGTAATCGGAGGTCGATACTCGATATGGTAAAAAAGAAGTTGGAAAGGGTTTGTGATATTAAGAGATGATTTAGAAGAGGTTGGCCGGAAAAGAAAAAAAAAAGGGGGGGGGGGGTTAAGTTTGGAAAGTGTCGGTAATGATATTTGGGAAAGAAAGAAAGCGAGTAAATGAAAGGCAAGAGGATCAAAATGTCGGCATAAAAGTACCGCCTAATAGAGCTAAATACGGGAATGGGGCAAAATATGATCGGGTGATAGTCACAAGTATGCCCCTAAAGGGGGAAGCGAGTAGATATATATAAGATAAAGAAATGACACGAGATAATGTGCCTAGAATGTTACAAGTTGAGCAAAGATGAATTACAAGAAGGAAAAGTTTAAACCGAGATATATTGGACCTTATTATATTATTCGTAAGGTAATAAGGAAATGGAAAGAGATTGATTTCAATTTAGAAGAGATTGCGTGCTATGGTAATAAAGGAAACCCTTCGAGATCCTCACAAGACCCTATGCGATTATATACATTCGAGGACGAATGTTCTAAAGAGGAAATACTTGTTATATCCCGTATTTTGGTACATTGGGATGATCCGAGTTAGTCATGATAAGTTAAGGACAAGGTTGTAATTTCTTCCAATTTTGTTAAAAGTGCATAAGTTGCATATTCATCTTTTTATTGGTATGAAGTGTTAAGGGTAAATTTGGAATAAGAAAAATTTGGGGTTAAAAGTGAATTATGGAAAGTTAAGCATTTCATGAAAATTAAGGGCTAGAAGTGAAATTTTGGAAACTAAATATTTCATGAAAATGGCCATATGTGGCCATGTGTGTGGTGTAGGCCATGGTACACTTGTGTTAATTATATAAGTGGACATAAGATGACTAATTAAGTCATGTTCATCATTTTCACCTTAGAGAAAAATCAAGAAGCTTGGAGAAGCCAAGCTTGGGCTATTCGGCCATGTCCATGGAAATTGAAGACCAAAAATCTCCACAAAAAAAAAATATATTTTCTTCTAGTATTCCAACCAATTGGAAGGTCCTTATTAACGTGCTTAAAAATTGACAATCATGTTGTTGCTTCATAATTTAAACTCGCGTTGACAGCATTATATTTCGTATTTTTGTACGTCGGATTATTCGCAAGCTGAGGTGGGGTCCATACATTGAGATTTTTTTTGGGACATGTGACAATTTATATGAATCACATATGTGAAGTTAAACATAACTGAAGAAGGACCCTTGAGCCAAATCAAAGTGGAAGTCCTCCAAACAAATATTTTTAAGTAATGTTTTCGGGTGATCTGTCTTCGAGGGGCAAAAACGGTATTATAAGTTTGGAATTTGGAAAAACACCAAAGATAGAAGTTGTAGATAATTGAATTATCTTTCCAACCATATGTCGTGGGCCCACAGGTGACATCGGGATAAGGAGATATGGACGTTTTAAGGCGGAAAGGTCAGTGGGCTAGGCCCAAGTTCCGGCCCAATCGGGTTAGGCCCATGACCCATGCCTATTTAAGTCTAATTTCAGCCCTTTCCTCTCATTTTTCAGACTAAGACTACCCAGAAAATTCTGGAAAGAGAGAGAGAGAACCTTGAGAGAAGAAAAATCAATTTTGACCAAAATGCGAGCCCCCGAGAAATAAGCCCATGAAGAGAAAAGTGTTGTACTATGCTGCGTTGTCTTCAATTTGAGCTAAAAATCAACCAAGGAGAAGAGTGATAACGTGGGGGCTGCATGCTTAAGGTATGAATACGGTTCCTTTTCATTGTTAACGAGTGTATTTAGAATTTTAACGGATTAAAATGGAGAGGATAGTGTGTAGAAATGGATGAAATTCATGAAATTTTGTATGTTAATGTTGAGCCGTGAGTATGGGCTGTTTTGTGACAAGGAATGAACTAAATTTATTTAGTATGTTTGGATTGTTGTGTTGTGGATTCTATGGTGCTAATGAAAGTTTAATGGTTCAAAGTGAAGTTATAGTTGTTTGCGGCTTGTTATGGAATTTTATATAGTTTATTGAATTTATGGAAGTAATGGATTATTAATGTAGTTCATGAATTCGGAAGGAAGAAAATGTGTTGTGTTGTTTCCTTGAACTTAGAGGTTTCGGGTTTCATTATGTAGTGGATGGAATGTTGTTGAATTGTGTCGAAAGGGTTATTAATGTTAGTGTCACGACCCAACTCCGTAGGCCGCGACACGTGCCCTAGTTGGGCACTCATACGTACCTTAACCTAAATTAGCAAAATATTACAAATAAGCAGAAATAATAATCCAACAGAGTCAAAGTGGGCATGACGCACGAAGGCCGATAAGGCCGTCACAAAAACATAGATAAGCCATAATCGTACGCAACACTCACGAGCATATACGAACCCACACTACATGTCTACGGACCTCTGCGTAACAAAACATAATCATATGACGGGACAGGGCCCCGCCGTACCCAGAATAAATACGTACATATGTAGCAGAAAATTTCATATCAAAATATGGGCTCCGGACAAAGGAGCACTCCAACAGCTGAGCAGATAACCTAAGCAACGGATCCACAAATCAGTCGTCTGTACCTGCGCGGCACGAAACGCAGCCCCCCAAAGAAAGGGGGTCAGTACGGAAAATGTACTGAATATGTAAAGCAGAGAATGTAAATAACAAAACCAAAATCAGAACAGAGTGTGCGGAAAACGAACGAGATGCATAGCTAATCAAAAATGCGTACCAAAATCATACGTAATGCATGCGGAAAAACATATGCAAAAGCCGGCCCCGCTATGGGACTCGGTGAACGAACGAGAGGCGCTCCTTCCGTCCCGCGCCAAAACACATCATACTTCGAGTAGGGAATATCTCCAAACAATCATAACATACCAAGTGGCCACATCACATCACACCATCGATATCGTAATATATGTACATGGCACATCATACTTCGGACCCATGTACATGTCATACCTGCCCCCTCACACCGAGGCACGGCGAACAATGCAGAGAAATACGCTTGAGAACATATCCTGGCCCGGGCTCAGTGGGGGAAACATTGAGGCATCCACGAGTGGAGTAGTGAGAAACTAATGCAATAAAAATAACATACATATGTCCAGAGACTCGATGAGGCAGATCAGATGACAAGTCAAATCAAGAAAATCGGACGGAGTCATAGTACGTACCTTTCGGACATCACGGAGGGTTATGTCGGAACGAACGTTCGGATTCGTGATACATATCAAAACACGTCTAGAACTTAACGGAATATTTAAAATAGTTTTTAAGTGATAAATAGAGGAGTAGTTAAAACGTTTTCTTTAAATATTGTCGAAGACAAGTCATAAACACAAAAGGGTAAAATCGGAAATAGTGGGCCCACCTCGGGTCAAATGAGGTGGCGGACGAAATCATAAACATTAGGCTCCATAAAGTTGTCTTGAAAGTTTCAAAGCGATTCAAAATCATTTGCGAAAGATATGAAGGTTTAAGCCTTCTTATGTCCAAAAGCAAGCATTATGGTTCAATTGTCTTTGAATGAATAGTATTAAAATCAAACTTAAATTTCTAGGAGTAGAATCATCCCCGAGGGTTCCGTTTTCGGCCTAATAGGTCTAAGACGTGCCAAATAAAGAATAGGTAAGCTTTACATACCTTTCTTGCCTTTTTACGATTGCCAAAAATCAAATCCCGTTTCGTCGAAAATCTGCAAATGGTCATTCTTACCAGTTACTATTCATGCAAGTTGACATTCCAATCTTTGGTTTCTATTTGGCTACCGAAATTTCGGCAGCACTTCCCCTATAAATATGCCACCCCGAGAATTAAACTCGGCTCAAAATAGTCAACAACAACCCAACAACAACACCAAGAACATTAACAATCATAACAAAACACAACATAACATAACTAAAACACTTCCAACATAATACGGTCTTCCATTCCGACTCCACATTTTCAAACCAACATCATCATACTCACATTCATTACTAACAAGATCATTACAATACCATTCGGAAGCATTTCATATCATTTCTACCATATATACACAAATTATACAAAATACACAACTTTCTACCAAAGTCATATTTTATCCAAATCTTCTAATATTCAACATACGTATTCATAACATATTTCCATCTTCCAAGTTCATCAACAATCATCATAATTCACACCTTAACAACTTAATTCCCATAATGTCATAAAATCATAAAAAGACGACATAAGTTCCTACATTCCGTTTCAAAGAAATCTTAACTCATACATGTTCCCTTTACTTGCAACGATCATAACGACGCAACTAACACATTAAACAAAATAAATTCAACATATTTCCTTCTACCATATACCATACGGCTAAGCACCCATATTCCAACTCCAACCAAATTTGTTCAACTTTCATTTCCAATGTGAATTTCACCATAACCACAACTAGAATACAACACAAAATTCAACATAACCATGCATGCATACACACGGCCACATGCCTATACCCACAACCATTTTGCAACCTTCCATATTTTCATTAATTCTACTCATTTCCATATGCTACAACACAAACAAACCTTCAAAACATAATTAGAAGGGATGAATTCTTACCTTCTTCTTCAAGTTTCTTCACTTCACCAATTCATCCAAACGACGAAACCAACGAGTTATCTTCCGAAATAATTGCACCACGTTGTAGAGGGACCTTGAATTAGTATAATTACCACAAGAAAATAATTTTTGAATCAATAATTTTGAGGGTTGGTTTTTCTTCACCTTGGCCGAATGGCCTTGGTGTTGTTCTTGAAATTTTTCTTGCCTTCTCCTTCTCTCAACTTGTCTTGAATTCTCTAGAAAAATAATGAACCTTGCCCCTTTATATAATTAGCTTGTCATGTGACCATGTCACATGACTACAATTAAATTTTTGTCCCTTTTCTTTATTGCCATGGCCGGCCACCCTTCATGGGTTGGGCTTGGCCTCTTATTTTTTTTTTTAAATTTTCCAAGCCCAATTTCCTTAGCCCACATTTTGGTGATTCATGAAACCATTTTCCGACATTCCAATTTTGCCCTTAGTCTTTTCCGATATTTCCACATCTACATTTTCCATAGCCAACTTATGAACCAAACAAAATCAATACATTACAATGTCCTTAACCTTCCTTAATATTTCCGCGTCAATATTTCCTTAAACATCCCATGCACACTAAGTCAAATCCAATTAGAACCTTAATTCCTACCATTCCGACTTGTTTCCAATTTTTCCGAATACGCATAAAATGCGAGGTATAACATCCTCCCCCCCTTTAGAACATTCGTCCTCGAATGTTCAACTGACCTTATGGGGCTTCTTAATACTTTGGGGGAGGGTTCCTTCTTTTTATGCCCATACTTGAGCTTAACCAAAGCACTTATAAGGGCCTTCATTTTCCAACTCCTTCCATCATTCTTCGACATTCCCTCACTAGGGCTGTTCGGGGTCTTAAATCGGGTGTACGGCGAACGATCTTCGTCAGAATCAGAAGATCAAACGGACGTCGGACGGAGTCATATTCGGAATCAGAAGCATGAAAGTACAACAGACAGAATCTTACTCCGATGATTATCTTAAGCAGATTCAAAATTGGAGCCAGACGTACAGAAGCATATTGAGCAAGCCCATAATCAGAATTAGGCGTATCGGCACGTATACCAGACAGATTCATAGTCAGGGTCGGACGGACGAGCATATGTCGGACAAATTCATGATCGGAGTCAATCGCACAGAGATGTGTCAGACGGGTTTATCGTCAGAGTCGAACGTATAAAGGTATAGCAGATAGAAACATGATTAGATTCAGAAGTACCGGGATATAATAAGCAGAGTTTATCGAAGTTAAAGGCGCAGGAATATGGCATACGGAACCGCGATCAGGGTCAGGCTACTTTTACTACTGCTTTAGAGACCTACGGAAATTTCCTTATCGCGTTGTACTTCTCGCTTGATTGCAAACTTGCTTCTCTCATTCTTACATAATGGTTTCCTACTTCGCTTGTCGGCTCCTCCAAAGGTTTTTACTTGATCATACTTCTTATCCTTAATTCCTTCAAATACTTCAATTCCCAACCTTAATCCATAGTGAAAGGAGTAGCAACTCATCTTACACACCTGTACCATATCTTTCCTTATTACTCGAACTTCGATGTCTTTGTCCGATTGCCGGCTTCCCACACCGTAGCACCGGTGGCTGGGAATTACTTACCTACCGATACAATTGCATGCAGAATATCGTACGCATTCACACACCTATATGATTATTATCGACTATCCCACAAAATAATTCCAACGTTGTTCAAGCCTATACAAATCCCGAGACTATACTGTACTTTCTTTCTCTTCACCCCTTATGTTCCGTTTCGTAATGCCTTCCGTTAGTGGCAACCTTTTGTCGTTAGGACTCGCCTTTCGACCAACATAATCACCAGGGAAAAAGTCATACACATACATATATACACACACTCATTATCATTCTACTTATGAACATTTCCAATCGCTACTTAAATTTACCTTGATTTCCAAGCGATATTGCGCTTTCTTCCTTTTTCCTCCTTAATTTGCTCCGGTCTGCGCGACTTCTGTAAGGGTGCTATCCGCTTCACAGACTCCCGTTTCCTTTAGGTTACCCCAAATTTCCATTTATCCCCTTAAATTCCAAGTTTGTAAAATTTTTCACTTACTTCCCAGGGGGGTCACCCATCCTAAAATTGCTCCTCCCCTGAGCACGCTTAACTTCGCAACTTCGACAGATTCTAGTCCCTTAATGTCGGTATAATCACGTCCATTTCCACACACGACCTTTATTACATAATACGAGGCCTTACAGATCCCGAGACATGTTCACAACACGTCCTTTCTTGTACAATTACTATTTTACCCTTCTTGACCTTCGGTAGTCACCTTTGCAAATTCTTATTACTCGAAATCTGTATGCCGCAAATACCCATAATACCGTACAGAATATACAACTTCGTATCCCATTCTAGCCATGCAGAACCTTCTATCTCAGGTAACGGAACAAATATATTCGAACTTACCTGTGTGACCTTTCCCGTCACCACTTACCATTTTCCGCCGTATGCAAAACTCACGCAAGGAATTTTATTTCCTATGACTTGGCTCTATCGCACGATCTAAGACAGAAAGAAGGTCAACAATTCCTAGATGCCCCGTAGCCTCCTGTTTATAAATGTGGCGCGCTTCACACCATAAACAGGACTCTGGACACGGTCTGTAGACATTCCGAGGACCTAACCGCTACGATACCACTTTTGTCACGACCCAACTCCGTAGGCCGCGACACGTGCCCTATATGGACACTCATACGTTCCTTAACCTAGATTAGCAAAATATTACAGATAAGCGAGAAATAATAATTTAACAAGGTCCGGTGGGCATGACGCACGAAGGCCGATAAGGCCGTCACAAAACATAAATAAACCATAAACGTACGCAAACTCACGAGCATATACGAAACCCACACTACATGTCTACGGACCTCTACGAACAAAAACATAATCATATGACGGGACAGGGCCCCGCCGTACCCAGAATAAATACGTACATATGTAGCAGAAAATTTCATATCAAAATATGGGCTCCGGACAAAGGAGCACTTCAACAGCTGAGCAGATAACCTAAGCAACGGATCCACAAATCAGTCGTCTGTACACGCGGCACGAAACGCGGCCCCCCGAAGAAAGGGGTCGGTACGGAAAATGTCTTGAATATGTAAAGCGAGAGAATGTAATAAACAAAACTAAAATCGAAACGAGAATGTGCGGAAAACGAACGAGATGCATAGCTAATCAAAAATGCGTACCGAGAATCATACGTAATGCATGCGAAAAACATATGCAAAAGCCGGCCCCGCTATGGGACTCGGTGAACGAACGAGAGCGCTCCCTTCGTCCCGCGCCAAAACACATCATACTTCGAGTAGGGAATATCTCCAAACACATCATAACATACCAAGTGGCCACGTCACATCACATAATCGGATATCGAATATATGTACATGGCACATCATACTTCGGACCCATGTACATGTCATACCTGCCCCCTCACACGAGGCACGGCGAACAATGCAGAGGAAAGCGCTTGAGAACATATCCTGGCCCGGGCTCAGTGGGGGAAACATTGAGGCATCCACGAGTGGAGTAGTGAGAAACTAATGCAATAAAAATAACATATATGTTTCCAGAGACTCGATGAGGCATATCAGATGTCAAACCAAATCAATGAAATCGGACGGAGTCATAGTACGTACCTTTCGGACATCACGGAGGGTTATGTCGGAACGGAACGTTCGGATTCGTGATACATATCAAAGCACGTCATAGAACTTAACGGAATATTTAAAACAGTTTTTAAGTAATAAATAGAAGAGTAGCTAGAACGTTTTCTTTTAAATATTGTTCAAAAATCATTCATTTGCATAATAGAAATAAGTTCGGGAATAGCGGGCCCACCTCGGGTCAAATGAGGTGGCGGGCGTAAATTTTAATCATTGGGCTCCATAAAGTTATTTTGGAAAGTTTCAAGCGATTCGGGTTCATTTGCAAAAGATACGAAGGTTTAAGCCTCTTATATCCAAAAGCAAGCTTTATGATTCAATTGTATTGAATGAATAGTATTCAAAATCAAACTTAAATTTCTAGGAGTAGAATCATCCCTAAAGTTCCGTTTTCGGCCTAATAGGTCTAGGACGTGCCAAATAAAGAATAGGTAAGCTTTACATACCTTTCCTGCTCTTCACGATCGCCAAAAATCAAATCCCGTTTCGTCGAAAATCTGCAAATGGTCATTCTTACCAGTTACTATTCATGCAAGTTGACATTTCAATCTTTGGTTTCTATTTGGCTACCGAAATTTCGGCAGCACTTCCCCTATAAACGTGACACCCCCGAGATTCAACTCGGCTCAAAATAGTCAACAACAACCCAACAACAACACCAAAATATCAACAATCATACAAACCACAATATAACATAAAACACATTCCAACATTAGTCTTCCTTACCATTCCGACATAGTTTCAAACCAACATTCATCATATTCACATTCATTACTAACCAACATCGTTACAATTCATTCACTAATTTGAGATCATTTCTACATATATAAGACAAATTATACAAAATATTCAACTTTCACCAAAGTCCATATTTTATCCAAAATTCTAATCTATGAAACAAAACCATTCATAACGCATTTTCATCTTCCAAGTTCATCTCCAACAATCATCATAATTTACACCTTAACAACTTAATTCCCATAATGTCATAAAATCATAAAAATACGACATAAGTTCCTACATTCCGTTTCAAAGAAATCTTAACTCATACATGTTCCCTTTACTTGCAACGATCATAACGACGCAACTAACACATTAAACAAAATAAATTCAACATATTTCCTTCTACCATATACCATACGGCTAAGCACCCATATTCCAACTCCAACCAAATTTGTTCAACTTTCATTTCCAATGTGAATTTCACCATAACCACAACTAGAATACAACACAAAATTCAACATAACCATGCATGCACACACGGCCACATGCCTATACCCACAACCATTTTGCAACCTTCCATATTTTCATTAATTCTACTCATTTCCATATGCTACAACACAAACAAACCTTCAAAACATAATTAGAAGGGATGAATTCTTACCTTCTTCTTCAAGTTTCTTCACTTCACCAATTCATCCAAACGACGAAACCAACGGGTTATCTTCCGAAATAATTGCACCACGTTGTAGAGGGACCTTGAATTAGTATAATTACCACAAGAAAATAATTTTTGAATCAATAATTTTGAGGGTTGGTTTTTCTTCACCTTGGCCGAATGGCCTTGGTGTTGTTCTTGAAATTTTCTTGCCTTCTCCTTCTCTCAACTTGTCTTGAATTCTCTAGAAAAATAATGAACCTTGCCCCTTTATATAATTAGCTTGTCATGTGACCATGTCACATGACTACAATTAAATTTTTGTCCCTTTTCTTTATTGCCATGGCCGGCCACCCTTCATGGGTTGGGCTTGGCCTCTTATTTTTTTTTTTTAAATTTTCCAAGCCCAATTTCCTTAGCCCACATTTTGGTGATTCATGAAACCATTTTCCGACATTCCAATTTTGCCCTTAGTCTTTTCCGATATTTCCACATCTACATTTTCCATAGCCAACTTATGAACCAAACAAAATCAATACATTACAATGTCCTTAACCTTCCTTAATATTTCCGCGTCAATATTTCCTTAAACATCCATGCACGCTAAGTAAAATCCAATTAGAACCTTAATTCCTACCATTCCGACTTGTTTCCAATTTTTCCGAATACGCATAAAATGCGAGGTATAACAGTTAGAATGCGTTTTGAATAGATTATTGATGTTGCTTATATTGTTGTTGGTATTGTTGTTGATAATATTGGCCGAGTTGAATTCTCGGGGTTGTTGAACTTATAGGAAATCTTTCAAATTCTGTAAATAAAGTGATGGCTTAGGATTGGATTCTTAAGTGCTTATGGCTAATGTTTGGTACATAATGACCTTATTGTAGATTTTGAGCAGCCGAGACTTGAGTTTGGATTAGCCTAGGAAGCAAATGAGGTATGTAAAGCTTATCCTTCTTTTCTTTTGGCATGTCCTAGACGCAAGTAAGTTATGATGTATTATGAGCTTCGGGGGAAATTCTATTCGTAAAATCCGAGCATGTTTACGATGCTTATTTTCTTCTTGATGTTGGCACCTTTATATGGTCAAGCTATGGTTTATATGTCTTTGTATGATTGTTTTCAAATGTGGCATAAAAAGTTTTGTTTTCAAAGGAGTTTTGTAACTACGAACGTCCGTAACTTTCACAGACAGAACCGGATGGCTTTGATATGCTCGTAAATGATTCCATAACGTATAATGACTTTAATTTTCATAGGCGGGCTCGGATTGGATAGACGCTCGTCCGTGGGTCCCGCTACTTTCTTTTGTATAGTGCTAACGACTTTTTGAAAGAACTTAATATGACTATCTTTCCGACCCTCGAGTATGATTACTTATTTATTTGTTGAGTCTGAAATGAGGAATTTTATGCATGTGATTTTGATACGTGACTATGGTTTCTGAAGTTCGGTTTGATATGTTCCCGAGTGATATTCGGAAGAAAATCTGATTTGACTACTGTTTTGGCTTATAAATGATGGTTCGTTTTGATTAACCTATTGAGTCTTCGAAAATGTTTTAAAGAAATTGTATTTGGTTACTCACGATCCCGCTCGTGCATTACATTGTTACATTTTTCGCCAAGTTCCGGGCCGGTTATGTTATCGTGCGCACTATCTTTGTGTTACGAAGTATGATGTGTATTCGAAGTACGATGTGTTTTCCGAAGTATGATGTGATATGATATATGATGTCATACGGAGTATGATGTGTCCGGTTCGCCGAGCCCCTTTTGGCCGGGAACCGTGTATATATTATGGTGTTATGATGTGTCCAGTACGCCGAGCCCCTTTACGGCATGCGTGTATATATGCTGCGTTATATGTTATATGTATGGATTCTGGAACATGATCAGTTGGAATCAGAGCCGGTGGTGGGGCAAACCCGGTGGTGGGGCAAACCCAATGGTGGGGCAAACCCAATAGTGAGGCAAAAATTCCACATTGGTTTAGGCCAATCCCACATTGGTTTAGGCCAATCCCACATCGGTTAATGTCAGCTCATATGATCGGTTATGATGTTATGATGTGTTACGGTATGTATATGATGATCATTCGCTTATGTCACTCAGTCCCATTGTGGGCCAGATATGATACATGACATGGATATGCATGATTTGTATTTCAGGAGTAAGCATTTTGGCATTCTGATTATTATATTTGTCTTCTGTACCTCTGATGTACGATTTGTGTTTCAGATGCAAGCACTTTGGTATTCTGGTCATTATGCTCACTTTCTGTACTCCTTACTTCGGTTATGACCTCATTTTCTGTATGCTATGCTTTACATGCTCAGTACATATTCCGTACTGACCCCCTTTCTTCGGGGGCTGCGTTTCATGCCGCGCAGGTATATACAGATGAGTAGAAGATGTTCCAGCGGGATTGGCGAGCTCCATTTTCTCTCGGAGTGCTGCCGAGTCGGAGTGTTAAAGTTGTGATATCTTGGGTTATGTTAGAGACTTTGCAGACAAAGTCGAGTGTATGTCATGTCAGTTGTGTAAGCGGCTAGGCGAGCCGATATGTTACAGATTTGTTTTGTAAGCGGCTATGTAAGCCGATATATCAGTATGCGTTATGTTACAGATTTGTTATGACTACGAATTTCATTCGATTTGAAAAAGAATAAAAGCATGTTTGTTTTCTGAAATATTTTCATTATATGCTTATGTTATGTTTTGCGGGCCCAGTATGGCTATGAGTATTACGAAAGTGAGCGGGTTCGCTCGGCCCTAGATAAGGGTCGGGTGCCCATCACACCCTATCGGATTAAGGGTGTGACACTTTTGTTTGTGGACGCTGCGTCATGCCCGCAGGTGGACAGGGAGATAGACTTGACCCATAGACTGCTTGTTCAGAGACTGCATAGAGGAGCTCCATTTGATTCGCAGCTGCAACTGTTGGTACTATTCTTTTGTGTGTATATATATGGGCATGGCGGGGCCCTGTCCCGCCCTTATGATGATGTTTCATACTCTTCTTAGAGGCTCGCAGACAGTCATATAAAGTAGATGTCTTTTGCCTTGTCGGCTCATATTTTGGTATATTATTTTGTTAGCCTCGTCGGCTTGCGTATATGTACCATAGTTGTTGACATTGATACAAAAGTGTTTTAGCCGTTGGAAATGGTACTATTGTGGCATAGAGTTTGTTAATAAGCCATGTGGCTCACCTAGATATGCATGTGATTGTACGATGAGAGGTGCCCAGTGGGTTAGCTCCGGGTGCCCGTCATGGCCCTCCGATTGGGTTGTGACAATTTCCTACTGTCACGACCCAACCCCGTAGGCCGTGACTAGTGCCCGAGCTGGACACTCGTATACACCTGTTACCTATAATCGTTCACAACTAGTACAATAAAGAACTTGTATATATATATATAAGGCAGGACGTCGTCTCAAAACTGTCACATATAAAACATATCATAGCGACACATGTCTCGAGGAGTTACAACTTTCGATAGATAATAATATCACACATAAGTCGGCAAGGCTATCATAACATATGGGAACGCCCCAACTATATACATACGCAAGCCGACTAGGCTGCCACTACACACAGCATCCCAAGACATATATATATACGCAAGCCGACAAGGCTGCCACTACGAATGGGTACGTCCCAAAACATAAATCACACAGACAGAAATGAACAGTAATCGTATACAACCCACACATATGTCTACAGACTGCCTAAGAGTAACAACAGTATCATATGACGGGACAGGGCCTTGCCGTACCCCTGGATAAACACATTTATACAACAAAGGATCTGTACCCAAAAGGCTAGGCTCCGGGACAATGGAGCACTCCAAATCGTTACCGAACAAATCCTAAGTCGGCGGATCACCAAAGCAAGAATCTGCACCTACGTGCATGAAACGCAGCCCCCGAAGAAAGGGGGTCAGTACGAAATATGTACTGAGTATATAAAGCATGAAATACAAGAACTGTGATTATAACTGAAATAAGAAGTACAGAAAACGAGTACAATAACCAAAATACCAAAATGCTTGCTTTTGAAACACAAATCATGCATGTTAATATCATATATCATATCCGGCCCATTATAGGACTCAATGAACATGGTCGCCACCCCGTCTTTGGCGCCATAACACAAAGATACTCCAGAACACAACATAACTCCGTATCACAAAGATAGCTCCGTATCACAAAGATAGCTCCGTATCACAAAGATAGCTCCGTATCACAAAGATAACACCATAACACAAAGATAACACCATAATATATATATATATATACGTACCCGGCCCTCTAGTGAGGACTCGGGGAAAATGTAATAACAGTATGCACGAGCAGAGTAGTGAGTAACCATATGCAAATAAATCATCTTTTGAGACTCAATAGATAAGTAGACTAACCAACGCTCGAGTATCAGGATGATAGCCATATTAAGTTTTCTCTAAATGTCATTACGAACTATATTAAGGAAAGTCTCAGGAGTCATAGTCAAGTATCAAACCAATACGAGACAGCTTATGAAAGTTAAGGACGTTATTCATTATAGAATCCCTTAAAAATAGGAACTCTTTATGCATCATTTACTATCCAATCATATGAAAGACTCGAGGGCAATAGCTCGACTACATTAAGAATTTTAATATCAAGAAGTGAATATGAATCATAAATCATACTCGGAACTTATGAATAGAGTTACCCCAAAGCTCATATTTTATCTTACTTACATCTAGGACATGCCAAAAGAAAGAAGGGATAGGCTTTACATACCTTTAGCGTTTACTCGCAACACGACACGTATACGCTGCCCAACAGTGTCTCAACCTATATTAAGACGTCAAGAACTACGATTAAACTACGAAGAGATTCAAAACGTATCCTAACGTTAATAATTCCTTTCTAGATAATTAGACGACGTTTCGTTTATATTCAAACCAACTACATACAACCCAAGCCAACATCACTAATCATGTATTCAAGTATCAACCCGAGACTCCGGACGGCCCGCACAACATTCCAAACAACCCACATTCACAACATTTGATAACAACCCACATACGACTACGACATATTCAAGTTATCCTTAATGATCCATAGTCTTAACGTTTTCGTCGAAACGATCTTCTAACAGCTCAACCAATACAATAACACAACTACGACCTAACTAGGGCGGCGACGAGTACTCGATACTTGTACCGAGCACCCCTTATCTATCTTTTTATCTCTGTTATTGAGTGGGCCGTATGAACTATACCATTTATATTTTTTTTTATTACACTTAGCATTAACATTAATAGCACAATTATAAGCATAGGCTAATAAGCTTTGCGATCATACTATACAAATGACGGAGACAATCGGGAGTACAAAATATCTATCGTACATATTTTTTACGAGCCTCTAAACATAGTACACATATACATAGGAAGGGCCGAGTACTGCCGTGCCCGAATATATACACAAAAGTAGTACCAAGAAACTGGGGCTCCGAAACAACTGGAGCGCTGCAAAAATGCTGCTGAGGGAACTCCTAGGGATCAAATCCGGCTACCTGCTGACCTGCGCGGCATGAAACGCAGCGTCCACAAGATGGGACGTCAGTATGAATAGTGTGCCGAGTATGTAAGACATGGAAAATAACATAAACAGGAGCATAGATTATGAGTAACAATATCATGGGGTCATAGATATATATACTGAGACAAGAAAGTAACCTGTGCATAGGAACACCCCTTTCGGGCCGGATACCATGCATGCTTGTTTTTCCTTTGTAGAAAAAAAAACATTTCTTTTCATAGATATAGAAAATAGAACTTATGTTATGTCATGTCTTAATATATAGTATCATATCATACCATATCATATCGTTTTATATCATATCAAGTCATAGTGTATCATGTAGTATCATAGCACCGAACAGAGTCGGCTCGCCCCACATTGCGCCGAAATACTCCGGCTCGCCCATAAATCCCGCGTCCGGCATCCCGCCCCGGGATGATAAGCCGGTGACGGTGGCAATGAAACATGTTTCCCTTCCCATTCCCCATGTATCCCTTCCCCCACCCCATGTACATATACATTTTTCATATACATATGTCATATAAGCATGCAGGAGAGCCCAAGAAAATCATGTATCCATCGGAGTGACGTAAGGTCGGAAACCTCCGATTATTTTATGGAATAACTATGGGCACTTGTCTCACCTTGAAGGAACGATTAATATAAGGTGAGACTATTAATAGAGAGTAATATCATGAGAAAACATAAAACAGGATCATAAGGCATCGTTTCGTATACTGTGGAATCTCTAAAAATAGTCATTATTCATGAACAGAGTTGAGAATTCAAGAAATAGCTCAACGTTCTCATATCGTCACTGAAATCATGAACTTGGAACCTTCAATCATGGAATCATCATTGTCATATTCATCTTCTAAGCATTTTCTTCCTTGACATCATCCGTGTCATTGTAGAACATATTCATCGTCCTTGTCGTAACGCTTACTTTGCCATAAATCTTTGTTTTAGGAAAATACAGGCACTTTGGCAAACATTTACGAGCTCTCGGAGAAGAAGAATCATGCCTTGGGATCAATAGATTGGTTAAAACACTGTTCTTTAATAATCGGAATGATAACCAAAAGTTTTCCTTAAATTTTAGTGCAGAAACAAGTCAAATAGAACAATAGAAGGGAGTTCGGGAATAGCGGGCCCACCTCGGGTCAATAGAGGTGGCGTACACCAACTACATAAAATAAGCTTCATGGAGCCATTTATGAGGGTTTTATTGTAAACCGGTTTCGTTTGACAAGTTATAGATATTGGGTGCAATTATTCAATAAAATATAAAGAACTTAATTCAATTCTATTGAATGAAAAAGGGCCAATTTCAAACTCGGGTTTCTAGAATTGGAGTGGTCCCCGAGGCACGTATCCAAGCCTATTACATCTAAGACATGCCAAAGAAGAGAGGGTGAAGCCTTACATACCTTTTCCGCCTCTTACGCGACTCCAATTTCAAGTTCCAAATCCACCAAAATCTACAAATTGGTTACATTTACCAAACCTTAATTAGAGCATTTAGAAATGGAATCTTAAAGTAACATTCGTCTATCGAAAATTCGGCAAAGACTTCCCCTATAAGTATACCATCTCCAAAACTTTAACTTAGCCAATTTTAACCAACAACAATTCGGAAATTCAACCCGGCCAAACTATCAACAACAATACCAACAACATCAACGATCGAATTGAAACGCATTCTAACATGTGTTATCTTCTTTTCTACATAATATATCAACTTCCAATCTGACTTCACACTTTCAAATCGATATCGACATTTTTGTATTCATACACTAATTTAAGATCATTCAATCATAGGCCAAGGACATTCCAAGCAATCCATACAATAGTCAACAATTCCATATTCCACCCGAAATTTCTATACACACAACAAGACTACTACGACGCATTTTCTACTTCCATATTCATGATTAACCACAACAATTTGCATCTTACAACTCCATTCCCATAATTATATAAACTATCATAAAATCATATACTTTCCGACAACAACTTGACAACACGTTTCTCATGCCAACTAGAACCATTAACCTTCCATTTACATCACAAAGGCCATAACCACACAATTAACATACTAAATAAATTAATTCTTGTTCCTCCACCAATTGGCACCACACACAACACACCCACAACACACAGTTTCATACTTTTCATTCATTTTCACATACTACAAAATATATAAACTGTCACGACCCAACGCCGTAGGCCGTGACTAGTGCCCGACTTGGACACCCGTATACCCTGTTACCCATAATCATATACTACTAGCATGAATAGCTGATCTAAAAAGGAAGGCAATACAATTGCAAATCAACGCTACTTATCTCTTGAAGAGTTGTAATCTTTAATAGTCAATCTAACGCAAAAGCCGGCAAGGCTGTCATATATATATATATATAGGGAACTTCCCAACAAAACATAAGTCGAGAAGGCTACTTTCATACACAGCTGCCATGATAAACATATATGTCTACGCAAGCCGACAAGGCTGCCACCACGAATGGGTACGCCCCAAACATAAGCCATAACACAACAACAAAATAACAATCCCATACGAACCCACACATGTGACCGCAGACCTCTAAGAGTGACAACAACATCATATGACGGGACAGGGCCCCGTCGTACCCTGAACAACAACATATATACATGTCAAAAGGTTATACCACGAAAGTATGCTCCGGAACAAAGAAGCACTCTTCGTGATAGCGAGTAGATACCCTAAGTTAGCGGATCTCCGAAACGACCGTCTGCACTGCGGGCATGAAAACGCACGCCGAAGAAAGGGGGGTCGGTACGGAATATGTACTGAGTATGTAAAGCATGAGACATAGTAAATAGAATCATAACTGAGACAAGGTGTATAGGACTCAATGCAACAACAGAGTTTCATAAAACTTGCCTTTGAACATGTGTCATTTGTATCGTTCTCATATCAATATCAATATAATGCTTTATAATCAAAACTGCATAATCATTACGTATATAACATATATAACGTGTCCCGGCCCTTTAATAAGGGACTCGGTATTTATAATCATAACATCATAAACGTAAACATATTCGTATCCCGGCCCTTTGGTAAGGGACTCGGTAATAAGGAATCATATGCCATCCTGGCCACCTCCCCATATCATCACATCATCATATCATCATATCATCATATCATCATATATATATATAACGTGTCCCGGCCCTCTAGTGAGGGACTCGGTGAATAGTATAATAGTTGTGCGCACGAGAACGTACCCTGGCCCGGGACTCAGTGAAGGATATAGCGGTAAGCACGAGCAGAGTAATAAGCAACCACATATATATAGAACACCTTTGAGACTCAATGAATAGTAACTAAATCAATTCTCGAACGTTAGCATGTTACATCTCATGAAAATCAAGCATACTTATGCAATTTCTTTTAAAAGAAACTAGAACTGTCGGTATATCACGTACTAGTCAATCATGTAATAAGTAATGAAATCATAACTTGACTATCCCAACACTTTCAACATTAAGAACGAATAACAATCACATGTCACACTAAGAATTAGAGAGTGGAGTCACCCCGAGGCTCAAATTATACCTTATGTACGTCTAGGACATGCCAAAAGAAGAAGGGAATAGGCTTTGCGTACCTTTAGCGTTTAGTCGTAATAATAGCTTGTACTTGCTGCCCAACAATACTTAGCCTATATCAAGATATCAAGGGCTATAATTAGTATACAAGGGATTTCAATACGCACTTCGACGCTCACAATCCCTTTCAAACATTTAGACGACATTCCGCTCGCATTCAAACCAACTAGCGCTTACAATCTAACATGTCTACTCATTCTTTCTCATATCATTACAAACTTGTTTAGCATGACTTAGGGGACCGTAGGCAGCTTGTATATCATCCATTCCAGTCCTAAAATCATAGCCAAACAGCACATACACAATACCCATTTCACTTGCATTACATGTTCACAACAACATTCAACAATTAACAACATTACTTTCATTTCTATTCTTAAAACATAATTGCACGGTTTGGACTGCTCATATCCATCAACAAGACTTGTTTCATTAACTCCTTAACTCACACATTCAACATACATACAATATACTATAATGTGCATAAAAACAACCATCCAAATTTGGCACAAAACAGTCCACAAATCCAACCAAAACAGTCCATTCACACGGCCACAACACTACCTTAACAACTTCATGATTTTCACTCCTTTACTCATACTACAACACCTTCAATCCAATTCCAATACAATGTACAAGAAGACCAACACAATCCCATTCAAATCTACAACACATGGTTCATGCAAATTTCTAAGAAAACAGCCCAATCCTAACATGCACAACAATACAAGCAAAATGGAATCCACCATTGCCTCACCAAGCTCACGGCTCACTCTCAATTTCAACCACAACAACAACATGCATGAATTCTAAATGTAAATCACCACACAACACAAGAACAATGGTTATCCTTACCTTGCAACTTGTCCTTCAACCTTGGCCAATTCTTCAATTCTCTTGAATGCTACACCTCCTAATCTCTTCCCAACATCTACTACACGTCCTTATATACTTGAGGAGGATTTAATTTGCTTGGAAATTTAATTTTTGGAATCAAAATAGGCTGGTCATTCTCGGCCAGCCTTGGCCGAGACTATCTCTCTCTATCTCTTAATTTCTCTACTTTGCAAATAAATGAACTTCTAGTTGACATATGAATCATCAATATTCTTTATATAGTCAGTCCATAATGTGGACATGTGTCCCACTCAATCTCTTAGCCAATAAGAGTTGGCCAAACCACCAATGGGGCCCACACGGCCACTTAGCTCACTAATGATACAATTAGGCTCTTAATCTCACTTAGTCATATAATCTTGGTCAATTAATCCTTATTCTCCAATAATATTCTTATACCAAACGAAATCCATAAGCCACTTGTGCATCGAAACGAAATCGGAAGGTAAAACCCTTACTTAAGCCTAAAACCATGTCGTCCTTAACTTGTCGTACTTAGCTTTATAATGTCCCAACGTAAAGATACGGGACATAACATTCTTCCCCCCTTTAGGACATTCGTCCTCGAATGTCGTCCTAATTCCACCGGGTCTTATAAAAAAAAATCGGGAAAAGGGTTCTTTTATCAATGATACAAAGATTGATCAAACCATTTACATATTTCAAGCAAGGAGTTTCGATTACAAAACGTAGTAAACAAATGGGGATATTTCTTTTTCATCTCTTCTTCACTTCCCCGTGTCACCTCTTCCTATTATTGTTCCGCCATACCACCTTAACCGAAGCCACATCTTTGGTTCGCAACTTCGATCTGTCGGTCAAGGATAGCTATCGGCGCTCTTCGTAGGACAACTTTTATGTCACTTGGATATCATCCGTAGGAAACACCCTAGACGGATCACCTATACACTTCCGAAGCATGGACACATGGAACACCGGATGCACCGCCCCCAAACTAGCTGGTAGATCTAACTAGTAGGCAACTTTGCCTACCTTTCGGATAACCTGATAAGGTCCAATGTATCTCGGACTCAACTTCCCTTTATTACCAAACCTCATAACACCTTTCATAGGTGACACCTTCAAGAATACCCAATCGCCAACTCGGAACTCTAGGTGTCGACGTCGATTATCATGCATATGACTTTTGTCGACTACGGGGCGGTAATCTCTCTGAATAAGCTTCACTTTATCGACACCGCCGAATCATATCGGGCCTATCAACTTAGTCTCACCCACGTCAAACCAGCCTATAGGTGATCTGCACCTCCTGCCATATAGAGCCTCATACGGTGCCATCTGGATACTAGCATGGTAGCTGTTATTATACGCAAACTCGATAAGCGCCAGGTGATCATCCCAACTACCTCTGAAATCAATGACACAGGCCCGTAACATATCTTGTAGTGTAACAAGAATGGTACGCTCGACCGTCCGTCCGTCATCTCATGACGATGAAATGCCGTGCTTAGGCTCACCCGGGTCCCCAATCCCTCCCGAAAGGATCTCCCGTAAATTAGCCGTAAACTCGGGCTCCATCTCCGCCGTCGGAGATAATAGCCGTAGGAACCCCGGACATCTTACTATTTCCTTAATATATAGTCCATAATCTTCCGCCGAATATGTAGTCCTAAGCGGCGAGAAAATGAGGCGATTTCGTCAACCTATCAACGATGACCCACACGAGTCATACCTCCTTGGGAGTGCGAGGTAGATATATATATATATAGTCCATATATATTATATATATATATATAATCTCCATCTCTGCAATAGTCCCCACATTTTGATGTTCGGTCTTAACTGCTTGACAATTTGGTCGAGCAACAAACTTAATTTATATCTCTCTTCATGCCATCCCACCAATATAGGCATCTAAGGTCATGATACATCTTAGTTGACCCTGGATGAACGGAGGTAGCGGGCATAGTGTGCTTCTCCCATAACCCGTGTTGCCGCAATATCACCGCAACCCCGGCACACATAATCCCTCATTATCACCATAAGTGCTCATCTATCGGATGTAACTTCGAATGGGGTCTCCCTTTCCGGTGTGCTATATCTCTATAATGTACAAGAATAGGATCCTCGTATTTGGTGCCTTTTTAATCGTCTTCTACAATAGACGACTCGAACACCCCGTACAAATACTCTTTTCACCTTCGGATCCAACAAACGAACTCCCAAGCTCTAAATCTAACCTCGTGGACTATCTCTTTCTTCAGGCGGTACATCATCAAACTGCCCGTAGATTTTAAGCGTACTTCACCACATTGGCCTTTCCGGTGATAAAGGATGTCAACATCGTAATCTTTTAGCAATTCCAGCCATCTCCTTTGCCGCAAGTTCAGCTCTTTTTGCTTGAAGATATATGTCACGACCCAACCCCGTAGGCCGTGACTAGTGCCCGAGTTGGGCACCCAAACGCATTCATCGAATCCTGAATCACACACAGCGGGCTGACGCGCATACAAATATCAAACGCTGTCTCAAACACGTCTCAAACTCAAACACATATGTATCGAAAGCCGACAAGGCTAACAGATGGCACATCGGCCCAAAACATATAATATACAAACTCATCCGTACGGGGTAGGCACACAACCCACATATCATCTACGGACCTCTAGAACAAACCAACGAGACTCATATGACGGGACGGGCCCCGCCGTACCACGAACACACGCACACACATATGCAACGAACGAGTATATACCAAGATGTAAGCTGCGAAATGAAAGGAGCACTCCAACACAAAGGGATAGGTGCCTAAACCGGCGAATCATCAAGCGGGCGTCCGTACTGCGGGCATGAAACGCGGCCCCCCGAAGAAAGGGGGTCGGTGCGAAATATGTACCGAGTATGCAAAGCGTAAATACGTAAATAAATACGAGTCACACACACTCGAAACGAGTATCGAAAAGTAAGTACCTTTCCAAAATGCCAAATGTTTATTTTTCAAAATACAAAGCATGCATAGAGGGCACGGAAAATATGGTCGCCCGCCCGTCGATGGCGCCATAACACAAGATAACACCGAAGGTTTCAAATCTCCGTACAACCCCCGAACACAACACATCATCACAACACATCGCAAAGCCATATCACAAAGATAACTCCATAAACGGAACCCGGCCCTACGGCGAGGTCTCGGAACCGTAACACGGATAATGCCGGATATATATCATAGTGCGCGCGACAACAAACCGGCCCGGGAGCCGCGAACGATGTACCAACAAAACCGCACGAGCGAGTCGTGAGTAACCATATGCATAAAATCATTATCATAGGTTCAAAAAGTAAGTAAAATGACCCTACTTGGGGATCGGGAAAATCGTCATACCAAACTCTTCCAAACGTCATCAGAAAAGTACAAAGGAAGGTCGCGGGACCCACGGACGAGTGTCAACCCGAGCCGGGCCCGCCTATGGAAATCATACTCATCACACATCATACAACCTCCCACGACGATATCGAGGCAATCCGAGCCCTTAGTCGAAAGTTATGAACGTTCGTAGTTTCAACATCGTTAAAATAAAACTCTTTTGAAAACCAAGTTTTTATGCAAGTTTAAAATCAATTTTTTTTTCCAACAACATCAAAACCAATATTTTCTCACATCAACCTACGAGGTGCCAAAAGACAAACGCGAATCATAGACATGCTCGGATTATACGAATGGAATTTCCTCGAGGCTAGTATCATAGCCTATATTGAACTAAGACATGCCAAAAGAAAGGGTTAAGCTTTACATACCTCGCTCGCACACAACGCTAATCCAACTCAAACTTATATCTCGAACTCCCAAGATCTACATGACATCAACAAATACCAACGTCAACATAAGCATTTAGAAGTTCATTCCCAACTAACACATAATCCTACGGAAAATTGGGCAAAGACTTCCTTTATAAATGGACCAACCCAGAGAATTCAACTCGCCAAATTCACCAACACAACAAACCAACAATCATTCCAACAATATCCACAATCAATTCGAAACGCATTCGAACATTAAAAATCCTTCTCCACACATTCCAACAATATTCCAATTATACTTACTATAACTACATACTTACAAACCAACATGTAATCAAACTAACGCATATTCAATTATCAATCCAAAACCATTCAAACAACATTCAAGAACTCTTTAAACAATTCACACAATATTTCCAATAATCCAACAAGGGCTTCAAGTCACCCGAAATTGTCCCCAAGCCCGAGAACACATCCACTAACACATTCCTTATTTTCAAACCACGATTTACTCCAACAATCCATACTCTAACCATGCCATTTCCATAAACATAAAAATTACACTAAAGGCACCAAATCTTCCAAATCAGCCCATAACACTTACAATACCAATTTGAGTCATCAAACTCTCACTTTCAACATAAAATCCACATAACAACAACAACCAAAACTCTAAGAAAAATTGATTCATCTCTTGGCGCACATGAAGGGCCTTATTCGGCCAACATACCAACATACACACTTCATGATTTTTATTCATTTCAACACACCACAATAACCAAACACACTACATAGTATAAATTCATTCCTTAACATACAAAATTGTCCATTTTCGGCCACAACAACCTCACACAACTTCCATGACTTCCATCCATTTCTACACTTCATAACAACACACAAACACACTAAATACGATTAATTCATTATTACTACCACACAACACACCACACGGCTACAACACTAACATGCCA
This sequence comes from Lycium ferocissimum, assembly GCF_029784015.1. Taxonomy (NCBI): domain Eukaryota; kingdom Viridiplantae; phylum Streptophyta; class Magnoliopsida; order Solanales; family Solanaceae; genus Lycium; species Lycium ferocissimum. The sequence goes on along the minus strand of NW_026717549.1, from coordinate 1,306 downwards.
TATCTCATGAATTCCGTCCATAACAACATACAACAACACACATAAACCTTCCATAACTCATAAAACAAGATTAGAATTTACCTTTCTTCACAACTCCTCAACTTGTCCAAAGTTGGCCAAGGACGAAAACGAACAATCCAACGCTTGAAACAACAACTCCACGTTACTAAGCACCCTCAAATTAGTAGGTTTGCATCAAAGAAATAATTTTAGAAAGCTTAATCTTGGTCTTGTTTTTCATTGCCATGGCCGAATGCTTGTTGGTTGCTTTCTCCAAGTTTCTTGATTTTTCTAAGTCTTGAAATGTGATGAATTAATCCCTCTAAGTCACCCTTATATTACAAATAATGGCCAACCATGTGGTCATGCCCACTCCTAAGGTGGCCGGCCACATGGCTATGATTTACTCCCCTCTTTCTTTCAATAATTGGCAAGTTCCACAATTTCCACTTTTGGTCCCGAAGTTTCTTTGATGATTCCATACCAATAACGTCATACACACTTAGGTCACATGACAAAATCGAAGGTCACACGTCTCGACTTCGTATCCCGGAATGGTCTTAATCCTAACTTTTCATAGTTAACCCGAATCGTCTCGTCGTTCAAAATACGGGATGTAACAATATACTGGAGACTTTTATGATCCGTATAAATATCAACATGTACGCCATATAGATAATGTCTCCATATTTTCAAAGCATGAATCACCGCCTTGCTAACTCCGGAGTCATGGGTGGGGTAATTCCTTTCGTGTTTCTTACGAGTTGTCGGGAGGCATAGGCTATAACTTTGCCATGTTGCATTAATACGCAGCCTATCCCAACACCGAGCATCACAATAAATAACATAGCCATCCGGCCCTGCAGGAGAGTTGTGGACCGGAGCCGTAGTCAACTTATCTTTCAACGGTTGGAAGCTCCGTTCACGGGCTTCAGATCCACCGAAACTTAGGCCTTCTCCGTGTTAACCTTGTTAAAGGCGAGATCGAGACAAACTTTTCCACAAACCTCCGTAGTAACCTCGCTAACCCGAGAAAACTACGTACCTCGGTAGGTGTTGTAGGGTCTGTGCCATGTCTTAACATTATATTTTACGTGAATCCACCCGAATACCGTCGGCTCAACAATGTGCCCCGAAGGCTACAAGTCGACGAACTCGCATTTAGAAAATTTAGCATAGTTTCGATCTTGGAGAACCTAATACCGTCTATAAGGTGGTGCATGTTCCCTTAGGCCATGAATAAATCAGAATGTCATCAATAAACACAATCACAACGGATCAAGAAATGGCTTGAATACTCGGTTTA
>NW_026717548.1:0-15011 GCF_029784015.1 Lycium ferocissimum | reverse complement strand
AAAATCAAAAGTCAACAATCCCGACTTTGTATCCCGAACAGTTTTGTCCTTAACTTACCATAATTAATCTGGATTGTTCCAATGTCACAATACGGGTTCTAACACGGGCGCCAACGCGTCGAACTGCGGTGACCTTGTCCGGAGTGTAATCTACGGCACTAGCTGCATCGCGGTACTGGGGGTCTCCTCTGGCTCTATAATCTCCCCCGGCGTGAACTGAGGCCCTCGAACTCGACCCCACATGCAACGGGAGGCAGACGTCGATCTCTACTGTGAATCGCGGAGGGTGCGGTAGTCATCGAGTGCACCGAGTATACGGAATGTATTTGCCTTGATCCCCCTCTATAATCACTACTGCTCCCATGGAGTACGGCCTCTTGCTTTGCCCTCTATTGATATCACGATCACCCCTTTGCGGATGTTGTTGTTCTTCTAGATTACGGGGCATGGGCTTGTGTGCGGAAATATCCATCCCCGTCTTGCAATGAGGCCGTCAAACGATCTTTGAACAAATGTGGCCTAAGCCACCCAAATCTATGCACCCAATCTCCCATATCGACCGCCATAGTCGGATCATACCTAGCCAAAGAGTTAAATTGAAGGCTATACTCCCGGGCACTCATATTTTCTTGCTTTAGATTTAGGAACCTATCCACTCTAGCTCGGCGGACCTCGGGTGGCAAATAGTGGCGGATGAAAGCATCTATGAATTCTTGCCAAACGGGAGGAGGCGCATTCTCTTTTCTTGATGCTACCCAGTTATTATATCGTAAGACCGCTATATCCCGGAGTCTATATGATGCTGACTCCACGATTCGGTTTCGGAGGCATGAATAATCTTGATGTCACCAGCGTTGCATCGATAAAGCCTTGCGGATCTTCGTCGGCTTTGACCCAAAGAACTCTGAGGATTTAAACTCATGAAATCAAGGTCTCTGGTACTAGGTGACCGATCACTTGGGCCACGATGCCGCATTCTGGGCGACCTTCCGCTGCGTTAATAGATGAATAGCTTCGGTCACTTGTTCGACCCGAAGTAACTGATGGAGGAATCGGCCCAGGCATAGGGGCTGGAGGGGCAAGCCCCTTCTTGTTCTTCTGTAATAGGCGGGGTGGAAGAAGCATTAGATGGAGACCTTGTGTGATTCACCCTGCTTCTACATTCAACTTGCGACTCCCTTTCTACTCATTTTTTCATCGTGGCCTTGCCCGCCACAGGCGAGCTTTAGCTTTTCCCCTTGGCGGCATTTTCTCGAAATCATGGCACACTATTAGGGAGGAGAAAATCTTATAACACGGCTCTATCGCACGATCTCTTAAGATGAAAGATGGTCATTTTTCTAAATGCCCTACAGACCTCTTGTTTATTAGTGTGGCGCGCAGAACACACCATAAACAAGACCTACTAGACACGGCTGCGTGGTACTTCCTAGATCGAACCCCGAACCACTGTTTGTCACGACCCGACTAGGGCCATGACGGGCACCCGGGGCTAACCACCGAGCACCGCTCATTCTATCACTCATCCTGCGTTCATTCATATTTCTTATGCTCATAATCATAGAAAACTATTTTCATTTGAAACATATTCACTTTATATACATGAGCCCTTCGGCTATCAAAATAATATATATATATATATATATATATATATATATATATATATATATATATATATATACATATGAAAGCTGTGAGACCATATTACCCACACTACGCGTCTACGAGCCTCTGCTAGAGTACTAGACATATGGACGGGACGGGATCCGTCGTGCTATATATATATATATATATATATATATATATATATATATATATATATATCAAAAGAATAATCAATAGCACCTCGAGACAACGGAGTGCTCTCCAAGAAATCGACCAATAGCTCCTACGAGTCCGGATCACCTCCTTTTTACTGTGGGCATGAACACAATGTCCAAAGAAAACGGACGTCGATACGAACATTGTGCGAGTATGTAAGGCATAAACAATAATAATACGTCAATGAAATAAGAAAGCATCAATGAGGAGAAATCTATAAGCATTTCGTCAATTATAAAAGAAATAATGCATCTTGGCTTACTTCATAATCATTATCATATCATGTATGCATATATGTATAAGGCACGACCATCTAGGTACGGTGTGATAATCATTAACTTTGCGTCCAGGCCTCCGCGTCCGGGCACCATCTCATGCCGCCCACTAGTGGTGTGCACTATGCCATCTAGACATGGTGTATACGATGCCCACCTCAGCGGTGTCTGCGGGGCCATATAGGCGCGGTGTAACATCATCATCATATACTCATCATAATGCATGCATAGAAACTCAAGGACAATTATACTTTATCGGGGTGACATAAGGTCGTGAACCCCTGATTCCATTATGGAACATTCATAAACATTCTGCCTCACCTTGAAGGAATTAGCATATAAGGTGAGTGTATATAATGAACAACATCATTAGATTATAGATAGCATCATTAGATTAATAGGAACATTATATCATGGACTCTAGAATCTTTAGACTTAAGCTCATCATCATCATCATCATCATCATCATTATCATGCTCATAATGTATCTCTTATCTCATATGGCTATTCATGAACATAGACTCTTAGGTTCCCGGAATATGGGAGATTCTTGAAGAAGGAGGAAAATCATGCTATAGGATTCATTCCTTAGAAAGAAAAGACTAGCCTCACATACCTTTGTCGCTTAACTATTCTATCACTTGCTTGTTCTCCTTTAATGCCCACGTTTATACCTTCAAGAGAATTCGTATTGACATTAGCTAAACGATTATAAGAACGGCTTACTAAAGCTAGAGAAAATTGGGCAGCATTTCCTTTGTTTATACAACTTTCCCCATATTCCATATCAACTCCCAAACATTGATAACAACATTCACAATATCATAAACAACAATCATCATTCGTTTACATTATTCACATTTCACAATTTCACTTCAATTCCTCCATAATCATGATCATAGTTCACTATCGTGTTCTTTCACATATAATGCTTATCCCTTGTTCCAAATGTCATTCATAACTTACTTACAACTACAACATATCAATAATCATGATTCAATCCAACTACTACTCAATAATGACACTATGCCCACATTTATGACCCACTTTCTATATTCTTCTACAATCCAAGTGTTTTAATTTTTCAATACCTCTAACATCATGAGAATACCATAAAACTTACCTTAGATATTGTAGGAACAAGCCTTTAGTGGCAATACTCTTCTTGCACCAAAACCCTAATTCACTTCTCTTGGGATTTCTTGGCTTGGATGAACTTTGATGCGTTTCATACACTTAGTTTTGTTGGTTTGATGAAGTTGATCATCAAATTCCTTTGAATTCTTGTGGATGAAAAGTGGAGAATATTCTAGAGGGTTCTTGAGTTGTGGAGTGAAAATGAAATGAATTAAATGAACTTGGGTCCCTTATATCAACGTTTAAAATCTGTCCCGACCAGATTCTACGGACCAACATACGGTCCGTATAAATTATACTGACCGTATGTCTGGCCGTAGATCTGGTCCAGTGAGGTTTGGCATTCTGGGCTGATTATACGGCCAGACATATGGCCAGTATAATTTATACGGCTAGTATGTTGGGCCGTATAATGCCCTGTTCATCCGAACTCATTCTCGTCGACTCGTTTGATCTCCAATCCTTATGGAACCTTCTTGGCACTTGTTCAACACCTCATTACCAATATAAGGGATGTTATAACACTTCTCCAAAGCATCATTAAAATATCATTAACTCGATACTCACAAATCTCTTCTGATACTTATCGTATGCCTTGCCTTCTCTTGGCAAACTTTCTCGTCTAACATCGAATATCTTTGAGATCTTACTTAGGGTCATCAAATGCTATTTCTTATTTATCAAAACATTGTATACGTCATGCCCTTCATTAGTCTATTCACTTTACGCTAACGGGAAATTTCCAAGGTGTAACAATAAGTTGGCCACACACGACCCATATGCATAAAAAGAAAACATACATACCTCATAATCTCGATGTTTCATCATGGATCTCTTCCAGAGGCTGAAATAAGTGCGGATATGTGGATTTCATCTTCTCTTCCACCTCCCAAGTCATTTCTTCTCAGTTGTTATTTCGCCACAAAACTTTAACTTAGGCTACTTCCTCATTTCGAAGTCTCCGTGTTTGCATTGTCTAATATGGCAATGGGCACTTCTTCATAGACTAGCTTTTAAATCACTTGAACGTCATCTATTGGAACAATCCTCATAGGATCTCCAACACACTTGCGGAGCATTGAGACATGGAAAACTGGATGGACCGATTTAAGTTCTAGAGGTAAGTCCAATTCATAAGCTACTTGATCCACCTTGCGAATAATCTTATAGGGTCCAATATATCGAGGACTTAACTTTCCTTTCTTACCAAATCTCATCATCCCTTTCATTGGTGATACCTTCAAAAATACCCAGTCATCAACTTGAAATTCTAAGTCTCACCAGCGGTTGTCCGCATAAGATTTTTGGCGACTTTGGGCTATCAACAATCGATCTTGGATCACCTTGAATTTTTCTACTTCTTGTTGAATTAACTCAGGACCTATTAGCTGTACTTCTTCGATTTCAACCACCCAATTGGAGACCTGCACTTCCTTCCATATAAAGCTTCATACGGAGCCATTTGAATACTGGAATGGTAGCTATTATTGTATGCAAACTCAATTAGAGGTAAGTGGTCATCCCAACTACCACCAAAATCTAGAACACATGCCCTTAGTATATCTATCCAAGGTGCAGATGGTACGTTCGGCTTGCCCATCAGTTTGCGGATGAAATGCCGTGCTGAGCCTTACTTGAGCACCTAAGCCTTCTTGGAAAGATTTCCAGAACTTGGCTGCAAATGGCGCTCCTCTATCTGTGATAATAGATATCGGAATACCATGGAGTCGCACAATCTCCTTGAGATACAAACTTGCATAATCTTCCTTGAGTATGTGGTTCGACGGGGAAGAAAATGAGCTGCTTTTGTGAGCCTGTCCACGATCACCCATATGGAATCATACTTGCCTCGGGAACGGCATAATCCTATAATGAAATCCATGTTTATCGTTTCCCATTTCCAAGTCAGAATTTTCATTGCTTGCTTGATAATCCTCCTAGCTTTTGATGTTCGATTTTCACTTGCTTTGGCAATTTGGACATTGGGCTACAAATTACGCTATGTCCTTCTTCATTCCATCCCACCAATAAATTAACTTGAGATCATGATACATCTTTGTCGCTCCTAGATGAATAGAATACCGAGAATAATGAGCTTCTTCTAGAATTCGGTGATGTAATTCTGCAACATTCGGAACACATAGTATGCCTCGGTATCTAAGAATTCCATCTACAGAAGTTTCAAATGGAGACTTCTCTTTTTCATGAAATGTGTCTCTATAGCGGCTCAACTGAGGATCTTCGTATTGACGCTCTTTCACTTCCATATTCAACGACGAAACTGTGGGGTTATTAATACCAATTCCTATACTACCTGAATCAACTAGACATACTCAAAGATTAGCTAGTTGGTGGAGCTCATGAATTAATTCTTTCTTCTCCGGAGGAACCTTACATAGACTGCCCATTGATCGGCGGCTAAGTGCATCAGCTACTATATTTGCCTTTCCGAGATGGTATAAAATACTCACATCATAATCTTTCAATAATTATAACCACCGCCTCTGCCGCAGATTTAGCTCCTTCTATTTGAAAATGTATTAGAGACTCTTGTGGTCCGTATAAATATCGATATGCACACCCTACAAGTAATGTCTCCACATCTTTAATGCATGAATAACTGCAGCCAATTCGAGATCATGAGTTGGGTAGTTCCTTTCATGTTTCCGCAATTGCCTCGAAGCATAAGCGATGACTTTACCATCTTTGGATTAACACATCCCTACTGACACGGAAGCATCACGATATACGACATAACCATCACGCTCTTACAAGAGTGTCAAAGCTGGGCTGAAGTTAACCTATCTTTCAATTCCTGGAAGCTACGCTCACAAGCATCATTCCAGCGGAATTTAGGCGGCTTACGGGTTAGCTTCGTCAATGGAGCTGAAATAGTTGAAAATCCCTCTACAAACCTCCTACAGTGACTTTGCCAATCCCAAAAAACTACGAACTTCTGTAGGCGTCGTAGGCCTTGGCCAAGTCTTCACAGCTTCAATTTTACGGTATCAACTCGAATGCCATCGTACGAAATAACATGACCTAAGAATGTCACGAAATTCAGCCAAAATTCGCACTTCGAAAATTTTGCATACAATTCTGGAGTTTGAAGGATTCCAAGAACAATACGTAAATGGTCTGCATGTTCTAATTCTGTGCGAGAATATACCAAGATGTCATCGATGAATACTATTACGAATAAATCCAGAGAGGCACAGACACATTATTCATCAAATTCATGAACAACTGTAGGAGCATTAGTTAACCCAAATGACATCACCCCGAAATTCATAATGGCCAAATCTCATTCGAAAAATTTTTTTGGAATATCTTCTTCTTTAACTCTCGCTTGGTGATAACTTGACCTCAATTCTATTTTGGAAAACCACTTAGCACCTTGTAATTGATCAAACAAATCATCAATCCTTGGGAGAGGATATTTGTTCTTTATCGTCACCTTATTCAACTGCTATAATCGATACATATACGCAAGGAACCATCTTTCTTTTCTCACGAATAGGACGGGTGCTTCCCGCGATGATAAACGGTCTAATAAACCATTCGGCAGAGCCCCCAGACTTCACCTTTCACAACCATAAAATCACTGAGTGCAATACCCGATTATGCCTTGACAAAATCCAAAATTATCAAATCATACAATCCATGTGCCTTACCATGCCCAATTACTGTCACGACCCGACTACGGGCCATGACGGGTACCCGGGGCTAACCACCGAGCACCGCTCGTACCATTACAAATCATACACATCAAGCATTCATTCATTGATCTTATACTCAAATCATAGGAAAACCATTTCTACTTGAAACATATTTACCTTATATACATAAGCCCTTCAGCTATCAAAATAATATATATATACATACGACGAGCGTGAGACCATACTACCCACGCATACGTGTCTGCCCGAGCCTCTACTAGAGAGTTAGACATAGGGACGATATGGGACAGTCATGCCCCGAAAACATATATATACACAAAGAATAAATCAATGGCACCTACGGAACAATGGAGTGCTCTCAGAGTCGGCTAATAGCTCCTGAGTACGGATCACCTCCTGTCTATCCCAGCTGGGCATGAACACGGCGTTCAAAACGGACGTCGGTACGAACATTGTGCGAGTATGTAAGGCATAAACAATAATAATCCGTCAATGAAATAAGGAAGCATCAAATAAGGAGAAACCTATAACTGACTGTCAATTATAAAAGAGATAATGCATGCTAGCTTACATCATAATCATCATCTTTTCATGTATGCATATATGTATAAGCTGCCTGACCTTATAGGTGCGGTGTGATAATCATTAGCCCGCATCCAGGCCTCCCGCGTCTGGGGTACCATCTTATGCGCGCTAGCGGTGTACGCCGTGCCATCTAGACATGGTGTAGACGTTGCCCGCCTAGTGGTGTGCATGCACGGCCATATAGGCGCGGTGTAATATCATCATCATGTACTCATCATAATGCATGCATAGAAACTCAAAGACAGCTATACTTTATTGGGATGACATAAGGTCGTGAACCCCCGATTTCGTTATGGAGCATTCATAAGAATTCTGCCTCACCTTGAAGGAATAAACATATAAGGTGAGTGTATACAATAAACAGCATCAATAGATCGTATTTAACATCATTATATTTATAGAAACATCATATCATGAACTCTAGAATCTTGGGACTCAAGCTCGTCATCATCATATCACTTATCTTTAACTCATATGGCTATTCATAAACATAGACTCTTAGTTTTTTCAGAATGTAGGAAATTCATGGAGAAGGAGGGAAAATCATGCCTTAAAAAGAAAGTACTAGCCTCACATACCTTTCTTGTTTAACTATTCTATCACTTGCTCGTCTCCTTCAATGCCCACGTTTTTACCTTTAAGAGAATTCACATTAACATTAGCTAATCGATTATAAGAACGTGCTTACTAAAGCAAGAGAAAATTGGGCAGCATTTCCTTTGTTTATACAACTTTTCTCATATCACATATCAACTCCCAATCATCCATAATAACATTCACAATATTATAGGCAACAATCATCATTCATCTACATTATCCACATTTTCTCAATTTCACTTCAATTTCTCCATAATCATGGTCATAGTTCACTATTACGTTCTCTCACATGTAATACTTATCCCATGTTCTAAATGTCATTCATAACATACTTAAAATCACAACATATCAATATTCAAGACTCATTCCAAACTACTACTCAAAATCTCATTATCCCCATCTTTGTGACCCATTTTCTATATTCTTCTACAATCGAAGTGTTTCAACTTCTCAATACCTTAAAAAACATGAAAATACCATAAAACCTACCTTAGATAGTGTATTAATAAGCCTTGAGTGGATATACTCTTCTTGCACCAAAACCCTAGTTCACTTCCATTGGAATTTCTTGGCTTGGATGTATTTCAATGAGTTTCATACACTTAGTTTTGTTGGTTTGATGAAGTTGATCATCAATCTCTCTTAGGTTCTTGTGGATGAAAAGTGGAGAGGGTTCTAGAGGATTCTTGAAATGTCAGGTGAAAAATGAAATGAAAATAATGAACTTGGGGTCCCTTATATCATTTTAAAAATCTGGCCCGACATCAATCTACGGACCAATATACGGTCCGTATGTTTTATACTGACTGTATGTCTGGACCGTATGTTTAGTCCAGTGAAGGTCCTCGTCTGGCGGAACATACGGCCGGACATACGGCAGTATGTTTTATACGACGATATGTTGGAGTACATATGTTGCCCGACTTTCCGAAGTCGTTCTCGTCGACTCATTTGATCTCCAATCCTTATGGAACCTTCTTGACACTTATTTAACACCTCAAAACAATTTGAGGGACATTATAGCTCTTCTCCAAAACATCATTAAGCTCTCATTAATTCGATACTCATAAATCTTACCCGACACACAACATATACCGTGCTTTCCTTAACAACTCTCGTCTCCTACCTCGAATGTCTCTGAAATCTCGATTGGGGTCATCAAATGCTATTTCTTACTTATCAAAACATCGTATATGTCGTGCGCTGCGTTAATTACGTTCCTTTGTACATTAACGGGAAATTTTCAAGGTGTAACAATTACTCCCAAGTCCTTCATATTCGAAATACTTCGCCGTGCTATCAACCATCATTTTGACACAAACCACTACCACTGACATATTCTTACCTCAAAATTATGCCCTCAACTTTCAATCGTAGCGATTTCTTCTTATCAATTAAATTTAGCCCACTCATTAAAGGATGCCCGAAAATTACCCACCTTGCTACTATACAATTCTCATCTTCATCAAATATTCCACACACGTCATCCAAAATATGAACCACTTTTATCACTATCCACAAAGTCCTATAGCGCTTGCCATACCCCATGTCGAATTGTCCATAGACTTACTTCCTCAATCATACTTATCACTTTTACACCATATCTGAAAGATATAATATATTGTCGCCATAACCCGCACATGACTGAAGTAGTCACTCTTTTATAAGTGTGACCCCTTTCCTTTTCTGAAGATGTACCTTACTCCCTTTGATTCAAGATCGCCCATGCCTCACCTTAATTGCTCACTTTCCATATTCCATTTTAAAGTCAAAATCACCAGTACCGACCGAACATCACTCAAACCTACTCAAGAACATACCACAATATCATAAATCTTGCAAAATAGACGAGTCAATCTCGGAAATAGTAGTATGCCACATGCTCGACCAATCGAGAGTTCCCTAATCTCACCCGACTCCAAACTGATTTATCCTCTAAATTCGGTGCATCACATATAAATTTTTTTTTCATAAGCCTCTCTGCTAGAAAAATAACAACCAACTTTGGTTATCCCACAGAAGAATTAATCATTGTCGATGCAATACTCCAAACCGCCACTGAACCGATCCAAAATCCTCGATTACCATACACATAATCCTACTAATGTCCTCATTTAACTTCACCAAGGTACCCTTCTTCTAATTTGGTCCATGAGTTTATTGACCCAACATCGATACCCAAACGTTCTATAGCGAATTCACCTTTCCTTATTTCAACCGGTAATGCTGATCTTTAACCTAATTTCTGAAATGCTCTTCGCAACTTGAATTAATTCCAACACTCATTGAGTCTCCCACATCAAGTGTACTTATTGACCAACTCCTCAGTCAAGGGTCCTTCAACGATACTTGCCTACGAAGAACCACCTCTTGCCTCATTTTCCTGAATCAGAACACCTCTAACAATAGCGCGATTGTTCCTATCATTCGGCCAACTCCAAAAAGTCATGACACCAGTAATCGTAGCACTCTTCCAACATTAACCTTTATATACTATGCCCACAAATCTTATCCAAGACTAGATGCAACACCCGGTAATTCCTTAGAAATAAAAACTTCACCCATATCCACCGCTAGAGTTATCCCTATTAGCCTATGACTTTATCAAACATACTAACTCATCTATGAACCCTTACATACACTCTACATAGAGAACCGCAGCATAAATATCAAATCAACAAGCTCTTGGTTTAAATGATCCCCTTTTTATCACTAACCTTGAGATACTATTACTGTACGAACACACCCTTTATCGAAGAATCACCACTGTCTATTTCCTTAAGGTTAACTCATAACAAGTAACCTTGTTACCTAACCTAGAACATATAGCCATTCCACAGGAAACCCCAAACCACTCGTTCTTACTCTACCTCTACAATTTTATCATGTTAAAGTCCAACATAACTTTTCAAAACCTTATACGACATCCACCCTTGCACGTTTGTGATCTTATACTGACGAGATGTAACGACCCGTTTGTTCATTATGAGCATTTTCCATTTCCCCCCAATTACCCTTCATATTGAATTCACTCCTGTAGAATTTTCGTAAGAATTAGGTAATATGGTTCCCGAGGTAATCGAGAGAGTATTGATCTTGTACTGAGGATTGAAGAATAATTTTCATAGAATTAGCAAGTAAGGATGACCTAGATTCAATTTATAAAAGTAAGTAAGAAACCTGGCATTTTACGGTACCAGTGTCTCGCACCTGCGATCGGCAGGCCGTATAGGCGAGCCCGCATCTACAAAAATTCCTCTGCTTATGCGAAAGTATAGAAATTTTAGTGAGCTTACACCTGGAGAATAATTTTCGCAGATGCGGCATCGCGCCCGCGGGCAGTTGCTTGCTTAGGCGAAGATCGCTGAACAGACTTAGCATTTATATCCCTAATTTGGTATTGGACCTCATTTTTACCCAACTTCATTTCTCGAGCTGGTTTGGTAGAAGATTCAAAGGATTACACTTGTCTCCTTGAGAGGGTGAGTCCTATCCCTCATTCTTCATCCCTCTTTTACCTTCTCATTTTGTTTAGTAAGAAATTATTGGTTGGGTTTTATAAATTGGGGGATTTCTTGACTTGTAAAACCCTAAGTGGGTAAATAGTTTCCTTAATTTAAAAGTACGGGTTAGTGTAGAGGATTATCATAGTGTTTAGCTTGGGTAAGTCATTTCCAACTCCAATCTCAACTCTAAAATGGATTTTCAAATGGATTAATCTAGGGTTACTTGAACTTTGGGAATTTTAATATATTAGAGAATTCGAAGGCTCCTTTGGGATTAGAAAAGTATGAAACTTAGGTTGTTGATCGTTGGGGCTTCTAGTAGACTTACTTTTCGCAAAACTGTGATTTTGCCCTTGTGGGCTCGAGGTCCTTGTTAGGTTCATTTTGGGGTTATTTTAAGTATAAGCATATGGATAACGTCAAATTCCTTTTGTAACATAGATTACTCATTTAATATACTCAAAATGGTTCGGAGACATTACGAAATAGAACGACTCTAACATGGAGGCTCGTGGCTCATGTTCGGCAATCGAGGTAGGTTATGACTTACATTTCGTAGACTTTGATTAGCAAATTGCATGTGTTATGTAGTTGTTAACGAGGAAAGCATGATAGGCCTTTGGTCGTGGTTGTGGTGTTAAATCCACTAGCTTGGTATGATTTCTGATTATTTGGGCTTACCACTTTACTTTATGCAATTATTGACATGTGTTGTACTTGACAACATAGTTGTGATTATGCAGGCTATGCAAGTCTTACTTGTTGTGATTGGGAATGAGTATATGATATGTTTACATGATAGTCTTGATAACAAGTGCTCGGGTTAAATTGCCATTATAGTGCTTATGAACTCCATCTCACATTAATTGGTATTGATTACAAGTGATTCCTCATTTCTTAAATTCATACATTCATACATGATGAAAGAGTTATGGAAAAAGATTTGAAATGGAACAAAAGAAATAGGAAAGTAATATTATTGCTATAGTCAAGGGTCTCTACCGAATACATAATGGCAGAGTCATGATCCGAAGTCTTTTCCGGAGTGGCTAGTACATGGATGCCGCAAGTCACCCATGGGTCATGACTATTAAAGCAAAAATAGCTTATAGCATGTGTGTACATGTTCGAGACACTAATGACGACATTCTATTGCATTGTATGGCATTGCATTCCATTTGTATTGTACCTCTTATCATTGTATCACACATTACCCCATCGTATTCTTATTGGTGATTTTCTTGTGTTGTTGCTTGTTGTTAAGTGATTTCTTAGAAACTTAGCAGACTTTTGGTTTAGAAGCTTTAACCTAGGCTATGGCCGAAAGGTATTGAGACTTCTTGTGCCTATTGTTGCTACACCTTTTCCGGGATGTAAAAAGTTGTTCCAAGTTAATCTTTGAGACATCGGGTAAATTTTGGGGATTTTCTCGAGATGTTTTGGGTGAGCCACTAGCTAGTCCTATATTTCAAATCTCTTCTTATGTACTCTGTCTATTCTATTCTTACGGATAATGTTTACTATTATGGAGTATGTATGTCTTTTCAATTCTTGTAATTCGATGTAGAATCTCTTATACCTTGTAAGATCAAATTTTGGGAAATTTATTTATAAAAGTCTTATTCGTCACTTGTTTATGTCATTATAATTTATATTATGCTTCTAATTATTTTAATTCTGCATCGGCTTTACTAAAAGAGGTAAATGATTTAGGAATGGTATGCCTAACAAAGGGAATAGAGTAGGTGCCACCACGACCACAATTTGGGTTGTGACAAGTTGGTAGCAGAGCCCTAGGTTATCGTCTCACGACTACAAGAGAAATGTCTTTTAGAGTCTCGTGGAATGGTACATAGACGTCCGTACCCATCCGCGAGGCTACTGAATTTTAGGAAACTTCTCTTCTTTCACTCCTATCGTGCCACTTCATTCAAATTGGTATATGGTTGATTCAAATTGATATCTAGTTAGTTCCAATTGGTATCTAGTTGTAGTATCTTTTGGAGTGATATGTACACTTTGTTTGTGTTGGTAAGAGGTTTTGATGAGTTTTGGATGTAGGGTGAAGCTTCTATGCTTAGCAGTTTTTCCTTTTTGGTTTTAATCATCTTGCGTATATGAGAAGTAGAGTCACATCTGTGAAGCCACATCTGCGGGAGATGGGCCACAGATGCAAAGCGAAGTTTGCGTGCCAAGGCCCACATTTGCGAGATATTATTTGCAGGTCCGAGTTCGTATGTGCAAACTATTTGCGCAGAAGAGAGACCATATCTGTGATGATGGGTCCACATTTGAGAAATCACTGGGCAGAAACCAGTGAGGTTCTATCCAAAGTTCAAAACCTATTCAACATCATTCTCTTTAACAAATTCATTCAAACTAACATTTCCTGTATGTAAAATCAAGCCCAGCAAGCGTGCAAGTCTAGCATAATATCAAATCCCGACGAGGGCAAAAATCCAACATCTAAAAACCAAAGAAAAACAACAAACTAAAAGGAAACGATATCCAATTTATCAAACAACCCAAAATCCAAACAAGAAAATTGTCCATAAATAAAAACCCCGAGACAAGCTAAACCAGTATGCTGAAGAGCTTAACCCTACGGAGCTTCACTCTAGTCCTCGTCCTCTCTATCCATGCTGCTATCATCACCATTGAACCCACCCTCGGGCACTGTTAGGAGGGAGTATTTCTCAGCATCATCCTAGAAATGCCAATAGAACTTTCCCTTTATATTCACCCCGTTGAAGGTGCCCGCCGATGCCTACACATCTTCGCCAGCTTGCCCTCACTTGTTCTTTCTCTTCCCGAGTGTCAAAGTCTTGGCGAAGCTCGCCTTGGGCTTTAGCCATACTTCCATAGGCTATCTCGAGAAACTAACGGACTTAACCCCAAGCTACTGCCCTCCGTATTGCTTAAATCCTCCGGAAGAGCGGATCGCCGGCGATCTACGAGGACCGGCATACGCTGAGAGGCCTTGAGAGCCCGGTCACTAGTTCCTGAATGGCCTTCAGCTGGGAGTCAATCAAACAAAAGGGTCCCTCACGGTACGTGGGGGGACTCGTAAATCATCGAGCGTCATTAACGGTAACCTCGATCTTCCATTTCTTGCTTTTCAATGCGCCACCCTCTTTAGTAATCTTCAAGGGGTAGAACACCCTATCTGGCTCAACCCAATGATATGTAGGGTAGAACACCCTATCTGGCTCGACCCAATGCTATGTAGGATGCTCAGGAACTCCTGCCTTCTCATAAAAACTAGTAATCAAGGAAGGAAACATCAGAGGCGGGCCACCCTAGAGGAGATACTCCTTCAAATCCCGGATCACGTGATGACCAACATTCACTAAAATGTCTTCTAGAATATAGGCAAGCATCAGGGCATGAAACTACCCCTTGGGGGGAAA
>NW_026717547.1:0-14864 GCF_029784015.1 Lycium ferocissimum | reverse complement strand
TTTAAAAACTTTCATTCTGTATTTGTGTCACGATTTGAGCGCCAGCATGATTATGAGTACTACGAGAGTCAGCGGTTCGCTCGGCCCTAAATAAGGGTCGGGTGCCCATCACACCCTATCGGATTAAGGGTGTGACAAAAAGGGTCTGTACCGAAAATATAGGCTCCGGAACAAGGGAGCATTGCAGAATAGATATCCTAAGCCAGCGGATCACCAAAATGAGCGTCTGTACTTGCGGGCATAAAATGCAGCCCCCCGAAGAAAGGGGGTCAGTACGAAATATGTACTAAGTATATAAATCATGAATTACAGTAAACAGGATTATAACCGAAATAAGAAGCACAGAAAACGAGTACAATAACCAGAATACCAAAATGCTTGCTTTTGAAACACAAATCATGCATGTCAATATCATATATCATATCCGGCCCATTATAGGACTCGGTGAACATGGTCGCCACCCCGTCTTTGGCGCCATAACACAAAGATACCCGAACACAAAGATAACTCCGTATCACAACATAACTTCGTATCACAAAGATAACTCCGTATCGGAACGCATAGTTCGTACGTTGCATAGCACCATAACACAAAGATAATACCATAACACAAAGATAACACCATAATATATATATATATATATATCGTACCCGGCCCTCTAGTGAGGGACTCGAGAAAGATGTAATAACAAAGATGCACGAGCGTAGTAGTGAATAACCATATGCACATAAATCATCTTTTGAGACTCAATAGATAAGTAGACTAACTAACGCTCGAGTATCGAACGATAGTCATACTCGAGACTTTTGAATACCCTTATGAACTATATCATATAATATATATAAATATATATATATCATAGACATGTATCATAGACATTAATACGAAACAAATTTATGAAAGTTATGGTCATTAGTCATTATGAAGTCTTTCAAGAATAGGAACTTTTACGCATCGTTTACTATCCAATCATATAGAAACTCGAGGGCAGTAGTTCGACTATATTAAGAATTCTAACATCAAGAGGTGAATAAGAATCATAAACATGCTCGGAACTTATGAATGGAGTTACCCCAAAGCTCATACCGTATCTTACTTACATCTAGGACATGCCAAAGGAAAGAAGGGATAGGCTTTACATACCTTTAGCGTTTACTCGCAACACAACACGTATACGCTGCCCAATAGTATTTCAACCTATATTAAGACATCAAGAATTACAATTAAACTACGAAGAGATTCAAAACGTATCCTAACGTTAATAATTCCTTTAGAGATAATTAGACGACGCTTCTCTTATATTCAAACCAACTACATACAACCAAGCTAACATCACTAATCATACATTCAAGTATCAACTCGAGACTATCCAAACATGACTCGAGGACACTCTGGACAGCCCGTACAACACTCCAAAACAGCCCAACCAACACACAATACAACATATAATCTTCCAAGTTCAACAACAATAACAACAACACATTCTTTTCTTCCAAATTCATGAACTATACCAACAACCACACGTTAACAATATTATTCACATAATTGCAAGAAACTTTATTAACATCATATTAACTTATACAACAGCCCACAAACAATTACAACTCCAACTTGAATCATTAAACCCTTCATTCTCATCATAATATCCATAACAACAACAACCAAAATTCTAAGTAAAATTAATCCATCATTCCTACACAAAACTGCCCACGGCTTGGACAGCTTTCCAACATCAACATATACATTTTTTTACACATCCAATTCACATTTATATATGTTCACAACACATCCAAACTCACCCTAAAACATATAAGAAGTGATCAATTCTTACCTTAATACTTAACCCTTCAACGGCTAGAACTTGTGAATTGCAAGAATGAATATTTGATTGCTCCCAAGACTACTTCACGTTACTAGGGACCTTCCAATTGATTGGAATCTTCGAAGAAAATAAATTTTTGATCAATTCTCAAGGACTTCAATCTCGGCCAGCCATGGCCGAGAGTCTCTCTCTCTATCTCTTAAGTTTTCTAATGTTGTGAAGATGAAGAATGATTTTCCTTGTCATCAATTTACTACTTATATGATTCCTAGGTGTTGGACACATATCCCACTCATGGCTTGAGCCAATCAAATTTGGCCAAGCCATGGGTGGGGTCCACACGGCCACAATGGCCAATTAATGAAGTAATTAAATTTTTTAATCCCACTTAATAATCTAATCATGGTTAATTAATCCCTAATCTTCATTAAAAATTCCATACATAAAATTTATAAGCAACTTGTGCATTAAAATAAAATCGGAGGTTAAAAGTCTCTACCTCGTATCCCAAAATAGTCTTGTCCTTAACTTGTCACGATTAGCTTAAAATATCCCAATGTACAAAAATACGGGATATAACATCCTTTCCCTCTTTAGAACATTCATCCTCGAATGTTAAACTAGTTTCACCAGGTCTTACAGGGACTTCGGGGGAGTCTCTTTTATTGTTATAACATATAGCTTTATTTACCATTCAATATAATCAACGAGGAGTTTAGATTACCTGTAGGCATAGGAAAAAAGTGAGGATATTTCTTCTTCATCTTCTCTTCAGCTTCCCAAGTCATCTCCTCCCTGTTATTGTTTCGCCACAATACTTTAATGGAAGCCACGTCTTTAGTACGCAATCTTCTCACTTGATGATCCAAAGACAGCTATAGGGTTCTCCTCGTACGATAACTCCTCTGTCACTTGGATATCATCCACGGGGAATATTGTTATATCCCGTATTTTTGTACATTGGAATAATTCGAATTAATTATGATAAGTTAAGGACAAAACTATTTCGGGATACAAAGTCGGGATTTTTGACCTTTGATTTTATTTTGAGACATAAGTTGTGCATGAATTTGTTTGCATGGGACACTTAGGAAAATTTGGGACCAAAAGTGATATAAATAGGAACTTGAAAATCATGCAAAATGGCCCTTGGCCGTGTGAATTATTTGAAATGGCCCACACAAATTGTGTTCAATTTTAATTGGAACAACACTTGTGTGGGCCAAGGGACACATGTACAAATCTTGCTAGTATACAAAAGATGACTTCTAAGTCATCCAAGTTCATTTCTCAACACTTAAAAAAAAATAGAAGTTGAAGAACACCACAAAAGGAGCTCTCGGCCAAGAGCTAAGAAAAACCAACTTCATTTCAAGCCTTGCCAAAATTATTTATTTGATGCAAACCCACTATTTTGAGGTCTCTAAGTAGCGTGGAAGTGTCGTTGGAGCGATCAACCCGCTAGTTTTCATTATCGCAAACCCTAGACTTTTGTGAAGTGGAAGGAAAAAGGTAAGAATTTATCATGTTTTATGTGTTATAAAGGTTGTATGTATGTTGTAGTATGTTAAAATGGATGAAAATCATGAAATATAGTAAGTTGGAATTGAGGCCATATGAGAGAGGTTTGGCCGTGTGAGGTGTGTGTGTGTTGTGTTATATTGAAGTGATGAATTAAGTTCTATATAGTATGTTGATGGTTGTAGTGTGAAGAAATGAATGAGAATTATCCATATGTATATATGTTGTGTGTTGGCCGAAAATGATCATGGAATGTGGCAAAGAACGAATTAATATCGCTTAATGTTTTAGTCGTCGTCGTTATGAATTCTATGTTAGAAATGAACGTTTAATGACTCAAATTGATGTTGTAAATGTATGGGCTGATTTGGAGGTTATTGTACATTTAATGTAATTTGTATATTGATGAGAATAGCATTGTTAGAATGTGTATTGTGGATGCAAATCATGATTTGAAAATGAGGAATGTGTTAAAGTGAGGTTCTCGGGTTGGGGGCTGATTTCGGGTGGATTGGAGAAATTGTTGGATTGTTGGAAATGTTATATGAATTTCTTAGAGTGTCCTTGAATATTGTTGGTATGGGTTCGGGTTGGTATTTGAATGTATAAGCGTCAATGTTGGCTTGAAGGTAAGCCGTTGAATTGAATTTATGAATGTTGTTGAATGATGGAAAAGAGAGTTATTATTGTTGTATTTCCTTTCGGATTGATTATGGATGTTGTTAGGTTGGTTGTTGTTGTTGACTGATTTGGCCGAGTTAAATTCTTAGGGTGGCTTATTTACACAAATCTTTGCCCAAATTTCTGTAGAATTAAGGGCGAAATTGGAATTAAATGCCCAAAATGTCTCTAGCTAATGTTTGGCATCTTATGGCTTATTTGTAGACCTTGGGCAGCCCGAGACGTAGGTTAGATTTAGCTTGGGTTTGAATTATATTGGAGAGCGTTTGAGGTATGTAAAGTAACCTTCTTTCTTTGGCATGCCTTAGTTAAAGATAGGCTATGACACGAACTTCGAGAAAACTCTACTCTCGCAATCCGAGCATGTCTATGATACGCATTTGTTCCTTGATATTCATATGTTGATGTTATGAAATATTGATCTTATGTTCTTGGAATTCTTGATTTGTAAAGGTTGCATGAAAGTTTGGTTTTTAAAGAGTTTATTCTTTAACGATTCAAAAACTACGAACGCCCATAACTTTTACAGAAAAGCTCGGATTGCCTTGAGATTTTCGTAGAAGGTTGTATGATGTTAGACGAGTATGTCTTCCATAGGCGGGCCCAGCTCGGGCCTACGCCCGTCCGTGGGTCCCGCGACGTTCCTTTATGTAATTTCGACAACCTTTGAGAGAGAATGTTGTAATTATTATTCCGATTTCAAATATGACTATTTTACTTATCTTTTGAATTTATGACAATGATTTTATGCATATGATTCCTCACGACTCCGCTCGTGCATTTTGTTATATCTTTCGCCGAGTCCCGGGCCGGTTCTGTTGTCGTGCGCACTTTGTTATACTCCGGTGTTATGCTGTGATTATGGTTCACCGAGCTCCTCGCTCGAGGGTCGGGTTCCGCTACATTTGGTGTTATGCTGTGTTTGGCGTTATGTTGTGTTGTGATATGTGACGGGGATTCGGAGATTTGAAACTTTCTGGTGTTATGCTGTGTTATGGCGCCATCGACAGACGGGCGATCATATTTTTCATCCAAAATTATGCATGATTCGTATTTTTAAAGTAACATTGTGATATTTTGGAAATGCATTTGTCTTCTGTATCTCTATTTCGATTATGACTCAGATTTGTATACTACATTTTCTGCTTTGCATACTTAGTACATATTTCGTGCCGACCCCTTTCTTCGGGGCCATTCGTTTCATGCCCGTAGGTACGGACGCACGCTTGGTGATCCACCCGTTTAGGACACCCTTGTTCGCCGTTTGAGTGCTCCCTCATTACGGAGCTCACATTTTGGTATATATTCGTCCGTCTCTCATTTGTATGTATTTGTTCATGGGTACGGCGGGGCCCTGTCCCGTCATATGATTCTGTTCGTCTGTTTAGAGGTCTGTGGACATGTATGTGGGTTATGCCTACTTCTGTACAGGTGTGTTTGTATATATTATGTTCTGGGCGATCCTATTCGCCGTGGCAGCCTCGTCGGCTTGCATTTGTACATTTTGGGCCGTTGTGCCATTTGATAGCCTTGTCGGCTTTTGATATATATATGGTTGTGTTTGCGATGTGTTTGAGACAGTTTGATATAATCTGAGACAGCGTTTGATATTTGTGTCGGTTTAAGCCATCACAACACACGGCCACGACCCGGATTCAAACATTGTGTTTGGGTGCCCAATTCGGGCACTAGTCACGGCCACGGGGTTGGGTCGTGACAAATATCCCGGAAGGGTCACCAATGCATTTGCGAAGCATAGACACATGAAACAAATGGTGTACTTGCTTCCATCGATGGTAGGTCTAATTCATAGGCAACCTTGCCTACCTTACGGATAATCTGATAAGGCCCAATATATCTGGGGCTCAGCTTCCCTTTCTTGCCGAATCTCATTACACCCTTCATAGGTGACACATTCAAGAATACCCATATATATAACTCTAAGTGTCGACGTCGATTAACTTCATACGACTTCGTCAACTCGAGTCGCTAACAACCTTTCCCGAATAAGTTTTACCTTATCAATGGCTTTGCTTTAATCATATCACGGGCCGATTAGCTTAGTCTCCCCAACATCAAACCAGCCAATAGGTGATTTGCACTTCCTGCCATACAGAGCCTCATATGGTGCCATCTGGATGCTAGAATGGTAGCTATTATTATAGACAAACTTAATAAGTGGCAGATGATCATCCCAAGATATCAAGCTTGTACAAGTCAATGACACATGCCCGCAACATATCTCCTAGCGTCCGAATAGTACGCTCGGCACGTCCGTCGACCGAGGGTGGAATGCCGTGCTAAGACTCACCCGTGTCCCCAATCCTTCCCGGAATGATCTCCGAAGTTAGCAGTAACCGAGCACCTCCGTCGATATGATAGATGTGGGAACTCCGTGAAGTCTTACTATCTCCTTAATATACAACTTTGCATAGTCCTCGGTGAATAAGTAGTCCTGACTGGAAGAAAATGGGCTGATTTTGTCAGCCTATCTACAATAACCCATATGGAATCATACTTCCATGGAGTGCGAGGTAAACTCAGAATGAAATCCATATTAATTGCTTCCCACTTCCAAGTCGGAATTTCCATCTCCTGTAATAACCCACCAGGCTTCTGATGCTCGATCTTAACCTGTTGGCAATTCGGGAACTGGGCAACAAACTCTACTATATCTTTTTTCATGCCATCCCACCAATATAAACATCTAAGGTCATGATACATCTTGGTTGACCCCGGATGCACAGAATAACGGGCATAGTGTGCCTTTCCCATAACCTGTCGCCATAGCCCAGCAACCTCAGGTACACATAATCTGTCTCTATATCACAGCACTTCGTCAGGTGTAATCTCAAATGAGGTCTCCTTCTTCTTAAGGGATGCATCTCTGTACTGTGCCAGAACAGGGTCCTCATACTGACGTCGCTTCACCACTTCCATAATAGAGGATTCAGCTATTCCTCGAACAGAAACCCCACTATCTCTAGAATCAGCCAAACGGACTCCACGACTAGATAGCTGATGAATCTCATGGACTATTCCCTTCCTTTCTGGTTGTACGTCCGTCAAACTGCCCATATACTTACGGATAAGTGCATCTGCTACAACATTTTCTTTCCCTGGATGGTATAGAATATCGACATCATAATCTTTCAGCAACTCCAGCCACCTTCTCTGCCGCAAATTCAGCTCCTTCTGCTTAAAGATATACTGGAGGCTTTTGTGATCCGTATAAATATCAACATGCACGCCATATAGATAATGCCTCCATATCTTCAAAGCATGAATCACCGCTGCTAATTCCAGATCATGAGTAGGATAATTTCTTTCATACTTCCTGAGCTGCCGGGAGGCATAGGCTATAACTCTGCCGTGCTGCATGAATACACTACCTAGCCCAACACCGGAAGCATCACAATAAATGACATAGCCATCTGGTCCCTCAGAAGAGTTAAAAGCTGGAGCCGTAGTCAACTTATCTTTCAAAGAATCGGAAGCTTCGTTCACAAGCATCGGTCCACTAGAACTTAGCGCCTTTCCGAGTTAGCCTCGTTAAAGGCGCCGAAATCGAAGCAAACTTCTCCATAAATCTTCGTAATATCCTGCTAGCCCCAGAAAACTACGTACCTCAGTAGGTGTCGTAGGTCTAGGCCAAGTTTTTACGGCCTCAATCTTCTGTGTATCCACCCGAATGCCATCAGCTCCAATAATATGCCCCAAGAATGCTACTGAAGTCAACCAGAATTCACATTTAGAGAACTTAGCATACAATTTCTGGTGTTGGAGTACCCCAAGTACCGTTCTCAGATGATGCGCATGCTCCTCCTCTGATCGTGAATATATCAGAATATCATCAATAAACACAATCACGAACATATCTAAGAACGGCCTGAATACTCGGTTCATCAGATCCATAAACACTGCTGGAGCATTAGTCAGCCCAAAAGACATCACCCTAAACTCATAGTGCCCGTATCGGGTCCTGAAGGCAGTCTTTGGAATATCTGCCTCTCTTACCCGCACATTGTGATAGCCTGACCGCAGGTCTATCTTCGAGAAACACTTAGCACCCTGCAACTGGTCAAATAAATCATCAATCCTGGGGAGAGGATATCTATTCTTTATGGTCACCTTGTTCAGCTGCCTATTATCAATACACATCCGCAGCAACCCATCTTTCTTTCTCACGAACAATACTGGAGCTCCCCAAGGCGATGTGCTGGACCTAATGAAGCCCTTCTCTAATAAATCCCTCGGTACTCCTTGAGTCTTTCGATTCTGCAGTGTCATTCTGTAAGGAGGAATAGATATAGGCTGAGTATCTGGTAACACGTCTATAGTGAACTCTATCTCCCGCTCAGGGGGAAGACCTGGAAGTTCATCTGGAAATTCATTGACTACCGGGACTGACTGAAGAGTCGGTGCCTCTGCTTTCAAGTCATACACACGAACCAGATGATAAATATAACCCTTTCTAACCATCTTCCTTGCCTTGAGGTATGAAATAAACTTACCCCTCGGCGATGCCGTATTCCCTAGCCATTCTATAGTTGGCTCCCCTGGAAACTGAAACCGAACTATCTTGTTTCTACAATCAACGTTAGCATAACAAGAAGCTAACCAACCCATACCTATAATAACATCAAACTCAGTCATATCTAACTCTATCAAATCGGCCAAGGTATGAGGACTATATATATTCACCGAACACTTTTTATATACCTGCTTTGCTATAACAGAATCCCCTACCGGTGTAGCTACCTCAAATGGTTCAATCGACTCAGGTTTTATTCCGATTCTACTAGCAACAAAGGGAGATATATATGATAAGGTGGAGCCTGGATCTATCAATGCATATACGTCCCGAGAGAAAATTGATAATATACCTGTAACCACATTTGGTGACGCCTCCTGATCCTGTCTACTAGCCAAAGCATATATGCGGTTCGAAGGACCGCTAGACGGAAGCTCCGCCACGGCCTCTACCACGGCCTGCTGGTGTCTGCATACCCTGCCCCATAGGGTGCATAGCCACAGAAGAAGATGAACCAGCAACCGACCCAGTAGGCTGAGCTGCACCACCTGGACTACCCCCAAATGGACACTCCCTCATAATATGGCCTTGACGGCCACAAGAAAAATAAGCGCCCGTAGCACGATAACACTCCCCAGAATGATGCCTCCCACATCGAGAACACCGAGGCAAGGGTGGCCTCGACTGACTGGAACCTCTGTTCACCTGCGAACCCGAAGCCCTGGAGCTCTGACCAGCTCCTGAATACCCTGTGCTATCAAATCTCCTACCAGTGAACTGTGGGGGTGCACTCCGTGCTGGCTGAGAAGGATATCTACTATACTGCTGCTGAGGCTGCCTGCCTCGAAACTCACCCGGATAGCCAGCCGATCTAGCCCTCTTATGCTGGCCTCTATCATAATCTCTGTCTGACTGACGCCCCCTGTGTCGATCCTCTACCCCCTGTGCATAGGCCTGTACCCGAGCAATATCCATACCTAGCTGAGAAGACATTATCATACAGCTATCAACCAAGTAACGATCCAGCCCCATCACATAATGATTCACCCTATCAGCCATATCGGCTACAATAGTAGGCGCATGTCTAGCCAACGAATCAAACTCAAGACTATAATCTCGAACACTCACCGCCATTCTGCCTCAAATGTAAGAATCTATCAACTCTGGCTCGTCTCATCTCTTGAGGTAGAAAATGGCCCAGAAAGGCCTTCACGAACTCATCCCATACTGCTGGAGGAGCATCCTCGCCCCTAGACAACTCCCAGGACTCATACCAATTATCATCTACATCACGCAACCGATACGAAGCCAACTCAACAGACTCAATCTCGGAAGCTCTAATTATCCTCAATGTACGCTGCATCTGCCGAATAAACTCCTGCGGATCCTCCGCGGGCTTTGACCCGTAGAACTCTGGGGGATTACAAGTCAAGAAATCACGGGCCCTCAAACTATCATGTCTGTCCGCATAGTCACCTCCTAATCCGTGCCTGCGAGCCTGCCCTGCCACTAACCTGGTCAGCAACTGAACTGCATCTCTCATAGCCCTATCCTCCGCCCCTGGCTGAGGAGCTGGAGGCTCGGGTACTGGAACCTCGGGAGCTGGCGGTGGAGCCGCCCCCTGATGGCACCGCCGCCGCCTTTGCTCCTCCGGTAGCGGCGGTGTAGCGAGCTCGCCGTCCGGAGCACAACCTCGGGCATAAGCCGGGCATGGGCCAGTAACTCTCCGAATCCGTCGGTTCTCCGGCCACCGCCTTTCCTTCGGGCGGTCGTCGCTTTCTTTGGAGGCATCGCTGTAAACATAATAATCCGTTAGGGAGGAATTATCCTAATAATACGGCTTTATCGCACGATCTAGAGTAAGAAGGAAAGATAACATCCTAAATGTCCTGTAGCTTCCTGTTTATAGATGTGGTGCACAACACACCGATAAACAAGACTCTACTAGACACGGTCTGTAGACACTCCGAGGATGAACTGCTCTGATACCACTTTTGTCACGATCCAACCCCGTAGGCCGTGACTAGCGCCCGAGTTGGACACTAATATACACCTGCTAACTATAATCGTTCACAACTAGCAAAATAAAGAACTTATATATAAAAGGCAAGACGTCATCTCAAAACTGTCACATATATATACATATCACAGCAACCTGTCTCCCGAGGAGTTACAACTTTCAACAGATAATATCGCACATATAAACGGCAAGGCTACCATAATATAGGAACGTCCCGGCCCATATACGAGCCAACAAGGCTACCAACATATATATATATATATATATATATATATATATATATATATATATATATATATATATATATCTACGCAAGCCGAAAGGCTACCACACACACAACATCCCAAAACACATATATATATACGCAAGCCGACAAGGCGCCACTACGAATGGGAACGCCCCAAAACATAAGTCATACGTACGGAATCGAACAAAGAACTATATACAAACCCACGCATATGTCTACGGACCTCTAAGAGTGACAACAGAACATATGACGGGACGGGCCCCGCCGTACCCCCGGCTAAGCATATATATACAACAAAAGGTATGTACCAAAATATAGGCTCGGAACAAGGGAGCACTCCAAGATAGCGGAATAGATATCCTAAGCTGGCGGATCACCAAAACGAGCGTCTGTACCTGCGGGCATGAAACGCAGCCCCCCGAAGAAAGGGGGTCAGTACGAAATATGTACTAAGTATATAAAGCATGAAATACAGTAAACAAGATTATAACCGAAATAAGAAGCACAGAAAACGAGTACAATAACCAGAATACCAAAATGCTTGCTTTTGAAACACAAATCATGCATGTCAATATCATATATCATATCCGGCCCATTATAGGACTCGGTGAACATGGTCGCCACCCCGTCTTTGGCGCCATAACACAAGATACTCCATAACACACGGCATAACACCGTATCACAAAGATAACTCCGTATCACAAAGATAACTCCATATCACAAAGATAGCACCATAACACAAAGATAACACCATAATATATATATATATATATACGGCCCTTTAGTGAGGGACTCGGTGAAAGGTGTAATAACAATATGCACGAGCAGAGTAGTGAATAACCATATGCATATAAATCATCTTTTGAGACTCAATAGATAAGTAGACTAACCAACGCTCGAGTATCAGGACGATAGTCATACTCAGTACTCTTTGAATATCATTATGAACTATATCAAAATAAAGCCTCGGGGATTATAGACATGTATCAAATTAATACGAAACGACTTATGAAAGTTATGGTCATTAGTCATTATGAAGTCTTTCAAGAATAGGAACTTTTACGCATCGTTTACTATCCAATCATATAGAAACTCGAGGGCGAAGAGCTCGACTATATTAAGAATTCTAACATCAAGAGTGAATAAGAATCATAAACATGCTCGGAACTTATGAATGGAGTTACCCCAAAGCTCATATCGTATCTTACTTACATCTAGGACATGCCAAAGGAAAGAAGGGATAGGCTTTACATACCTTTAGCGTTTACTCGCAACACAACACATATACGCTTTCCAATAGTGTTTCAACCTATATTAAGACGTCAAGAATTACGATTAAACTACGAAGAGATTCAAAACGTATCCTAACGTTAATAATTCCTTTCGAGATAATTAGACGACGCTTCACTTATATGCAAACCAACTATATACAACCAAGCTAACATCACTAATCATACATTCAAGTATCAACCCGAGACTAGCCAAACATGACTCGAGGACACTCTGGACAGCCCGTACAACACTCCAAAATAGCCCAACCAACACACAATACAACATATAATCTTCCAATTTCAACAAGAATAACAACAACACATTCTTTTCTTCCAAATTCATGAACTATACCAACAACCACACGTTAACAATATTATTCACATAATTGCAAGAAACTATATTAACATCATTTTAACCTCTACAACAGCCCACAAACAATTACAACTCCAACTTGAATCATTAAACCCTTCATTCTCATCATAATATCCATAACAACAACCGAAATTCTAAGTAAAATTAATCCATCATTCCTACACAAAACTGCCCACGGCTTGGACAGCTTTCCAACATCAACATATACATATTTTTACATATCCAATTCACATTTATATATGTTCACAACACATCCAAACCATCCTAAAACATATAAGAAGTGATCAATTCTTACCTTAATACTTAACCCTTCAACTTGGCTAGAATTTGTGCCTTGAATTAATATGAATATTTGATTGCTCCTAATCACTACTCACGTTACTATACACCTTCCAATTGATTGAAATCTTCAAGAAAATAAATTTTTTGATCAATACTCTCAAGAACTTCAATCTCGGCATACCATGGCCGAGAGTCTCTCTCTCTATCTCTTAAGTTTTCTTAGGTTTGAAGATGAAGAATGATTTTCCTTGTCATCAATTTACTACTATATATGATGCCTAGGTGTTGGACACATGTCCCACTCATGGCTTGAGCCAATCAAATTTGGCCAAGCCATGGGTGGGGCCCGCACGGCCACAATGGCCAATTAATGAAGTAATTAAATTTTTTAATCCCACTTAATAATCTAATCATGGTTAATTAATCCCTAATCTTCATTAAAAATTCCATACCAAATAAAATTTATAAGCAACTTGTGCATTAAAATAAAATCGGAGGTTAAAAGTCTCAACCTCGTATCCCAAAATAGTCTTGTCCTTAACTTGTCGCGATTAACTTAAAATATCTCAATGTACAAAAATACGGGATATAACAGCCAAGATGAGACATCAAGATCATAAGGTATGTATGTTTTCCTTTTTATGCATTTGGGTCGTGTGTGACCAAATTCTATTGCTATTACGTTGTGGCCCTGTGAGGCATTGTTATTATGGGTTGTTGTGACAAGATCGTAGTGCCATATTATAGGAGAAACTCTGGCAAAATTTTCGTAGAATCACCGAGTGCTTAACATTCGAGGACGAATGTTCTTAAGGGGGGAAGAGTGTTACACCTCGAAAATTTTTCCGTTGATGCACATCGAATAGACTAACGAAGAGCACGAAGTTTACGGTATTTCAATAAGTAAGGAATGACGTTTGATGAGCCTAAGTAAGATTTCAAAGACATTCGATGTTAGACGAGAAAGTTGCCAAGAAAAGGTAAGGCATACAATAGGTATCGGACGAGAATTATTAGTAACAAGTTGATGATGACTTAATGATATTTTGGGGAAGAGTTATAACGTCCCTTAGATTGTTAATGAAGTGTTAAACAAGTGTTAAGAAGGTTTCATAAGGATTGGAGATCAAACGAAGTGACGAGAACAAGTTCAGTGGACTGATGGGTTATATGGCTCATTATACGGACCGTATAATGTTATACGGACCGTATAATAGACCGCAGAACCATCACAGTAAAGATCCCTCACTGGTGAGATTATACGGTCAGTTATACGGACCGTATAAATTTATACGGTCAGTTATACGGACCGTATAAATTTATACGGACCGTATAATGGTCACAGAGACGAGAGTTTGAAGGTCCCATTTCACGGTCACTTATGCGGACCGTATCAGTTTATATGGACCGTATAAGTGTCCGTATAATGTCCCGACAGATCAGATTGTTGAGTTATTAAAAAGGGGACCAAGTTCATTATTTCATTTCCATATTTCACTTCTTCTCTCTAGAACTCTCTAGAACATTTCTCCCACACAAATTCAAGAGATATTAGTGATCATCTATATCAAACTAAGTGAATCAAGTGTAAGGAACCCATTAAAGTTCATCCAAAACAAGAAATCCAAGTGAAGGTGAAACTAGGGTTTTTCTCAAGAGAGCTGTTTGCACCCAAGGTTCATTTTTGCACCATCTAAGGTAAGTTTTATGACATTTCCTTGTTGTTTAAGGTATCTGAAAGTTGGAACACTTGGATTATATAAGGAAATAGGAAATGGGTCATGAATGTGGGAATAGTGTCACTTTTAGGGAGATGTTTGGATTAAGTTATGATTCTTGATACATTATAATTGTAATCATGTCATAAATGATATTGAGAACATGGAATAGACCTTGTATACGAATGAACGAAATTGTGTGATATTGTTATAGCCCGTATTTTATACGTTTGGAAATTTCAAAGTCGGCGGAGAAAGTTAAAGGGCGAGACCATTTTCAAAAATTATTTTGATGTACGAGTTGTTAGGGATATTATTTATGAACATTGGTAGTATGGAAATATTGGGAAAGGCCATGGGTAAAAGAGAAATTTTCAAAATGGCCAATGAAAATA
>NW_026717546.1:0-15263 GCF_029784015.1 Lycium ferocissimum | reverse complement strand
TTTCGTGAATTGGTAGGTCACTTCTTCATTTAATTCTTAAACTCTTAAATCTGCGACAACGCGTTATCAAAGAATCTACAAATGATAAAGTCGAGAGTTGGAGACATAAAAGCCCACAAAAGTAGTTTAATTAATATTTCTATTAAACATTAAATCAATTCTCACACAGTAATTATATAAAAAAAATTACATAAATGGCATCAACATTTAAAAAAAGACTTACAATAAGAAGAACATACCGGCTACAGCAAGCAATACGTTAAATTCTTTGTTCTTTCAAAGTTAAGGTTTTAAGTTTGTTAAAGAGATAATGGTCAAAAACATTATCTCTTCCCTGAATTATTACTTTTTCGTGAGTTTTCTTCTTCCCACTATCGGGTGTGCGAGTTTCCTACCCGAATTATCACCGGCTATTTATCAAAACACACCTCAACTATCGACCGTTCACTTTTCTTACGACACCTCAAGAACATACAAGACGAGGTAATTTGAGACAAAGATAGCAGAGCTTAGCATACGAGGTTTATGATGGATACTAAGAGCCCGTTTGGATTGGCTTATAAGTTGCCTATAAGCTGTTTTCAGCTTTTTTGAGTGTTTGTTGCTTTAAAGCCATTTTATTGCTTAAAAATAAGCCCAAAAAATTAATTGGGCCCGTTTGGCTTAGCTTATCTAAAAGCGACTTATGGTTGAAAACGAACATATAAGCCAAAAAAAATAAGTTGAACTACTCCAACTTATTTTTATTTGGCTTATAAGCATTTCCGGCTTGGGTGCTTTTTTTAAGCCCATCCAAACAGGCTCTAAGTTATAGTCTTAACGATCTAAGGATATGCAATGTCTAGTGAAACTTCACTCTCCAAAAAGGAGAACGGCATGAGAGGGACAACTTTCCTAACTTTAGATCTTCTCTTGAAGAGAATATATCACATCGGTGACAGAGGAGAGCTCTGGACTCCTGATAAGACTTGGACAATCCTCCTTCCTTTGAGCTAACTTTTGTGATGTGAGTTAGACTCAATGCTTAATTTGACATTTCTTTTACCAAAAAAACTAAAATAGATTTTTACCCATAATATTCATCAATAAAATATCT
Organism: Lycium ferocissimum; assembly: GCF_029784015.1. Classification (NCBI taxonomy): domain Eukaryota; kingdom Viridiplantae; phylum Streptophyta; class Magnoliopsida; order Solanales; family Solanaceae; genus Lycium; species Lycium ferocissimum. The sequence continues at coordinate 14,167 of NW_026717546.1, read as the reverse complement.
GTTTCAACATATTTTATTTGTGATTGCAGTTATTTTCCACACATCAAAAATTTGCTGAAAACAAATTGGCACGCCCAGTGGGACAAAATCTGCCTTTCATCTCTTCTCTCAAATCAAATCTGCAAAACCCATAGGCCAAATCCTAGCTGAAGTCGCGAGATAAAGGAAGGGGTTGATCTTCCTTTACGGGTAAGAAATTTCCTTATACAATCAAACCTCTCTATAATTGTCATTCGTTATAACAGCATTTCACTATAACGGCCTGATTTTCTCCGGAACCGATTTTTCATGTTATATTTTACTTCTCTATAACAGCATTCTGCCTATAACAGCAATGGCATCCGTTATAGCGGTACACTCTTTGTAAAATTACCTCTCTATAACAGCCATACTCAAATAGCGTGTAATAATATTTTGTAATAAATATATTATGTGACAATAAAAGTGTCGATGAAGAACCTCAACCTACTGCTACTTGGAGATAGAAGAGTCAAATGTTAAGCACTTAGACAGCCTTCAAGGGAAAGCTATTGAATTTCCTTTTGCTGAAAGTTTGGACAAAATTTTTCGTCAGTTGAAGCGTTATATTATCACTAAGAGACTAGAATTTACGAAACAGCCTACAATTGTAGAGTTCTTACGTCAAACTTGAAATATTTAAATTCTCAATTAATTTAAAATGCATATGTTCCATATATTTTAATTCTTTATCTGTGTGGTACAACTAGTTATGGATTTAGTAGTAATTCATTAGTCTTTTCAATTTTTAATTTATGAGATATGAAAATCAATTGAGATTTTAAAATTTACAAGTATATTGTTTTCGTTTATAACATAAAAAGTACAAAAAGTTAATTGTTTACGTACTTTTATTTATAATAGCTAAATGAGATCTAAATATTGAATGTAGTATATATGCATAACAGCACCTCACTATAGCAGCCATGAAATTTTCGGACAAACGCTGCCACTATAGAGAGGTTTGACAGTATACTGGAAAGGAAAATTCTTTGTTTACTTGAAGGTTTTGAAAGAACATCAAATTGGTGGTTGAAACTTGTTTGTTGGAGCCAAATCCAATTTGGTCACGTCAATGCTCAAACCCGAAATGGGGGCAGTGTTCAAGGACAAATGTCATCTTCTCTATTCAAGCGAACCTTCACTGAAATCACAAAACTGCAAAGAGGGAATCACCATTTTTATGGATACTTCAAGTCTAGTCTTCGAGTTTCGGTAAGCCTGCACCCCAACAAACCTTGAAGTAGGGGGCATTTGTAGACATCGAATTTTGATGATTAAAATAGGACTCTACAAGATGAGTTCAATCCATCTTCAAACTCGACGGTTTGTGAGGGATTTTTAGAGGCTATTCTACCCTAAACCTAGCTCATGCCCGTATAATGGGTCACTTATTCCATTGAAAAGACATCTCGAATATCCCATAAAATCCTAGGCTATTCATAAAAAGATCAAAACATCAAATAATGTCTTTTACAGAACCTTGTCCGGCATTCTTCGCGATCAAATACATCACAAGGAGGTCGAAATCATCATACGTTCTAGAAACACGCCACGAACGGCCCTCGAATTACGGAGAAATATTAGGAGAGAAGAATTAAGGGAATAAATAGATTTGTACCCGCAATATTCATCAATAAAATATTTGTTGCAACATATTTTATTTGTGATTTGCAGTTATTTTCTACACATCAAAAATTTGTTGCAAACAATTGCTTAATAGGTCTAATTTCTATGAAGCATCTGAATTTTCTCAAACTTACGTATACAATCTATTTTTCTCTTTTTGTCCACCATAAATGTGCAAGTTATTAATAATATTATAGGTAAACGGGTTATAGGTGAAACTTAAATCAATTAAGTAGCACCAAAATCAAATTAAGTCTAAAGGTAGACTGCAAAATACGGATGAAACTCGAACCACAAAAGAAAATTGAGGCAGATTTAATTTGCATAAAAGGTCAATCCCATCATTTCTTAAAAGGCATTCATTGTCGCTTTATTGCAGATGTTTACCAGTGATAACAAACATGAGCCGCCATTAACTAGTGCGGTCGAATGAATAGAATCCGTCCATCTTTAGTTAAAGGTTCTGAATTCGATCAAGTTTGGATATTTAAATCAGGATAAAGGAGCTATTCTCTTTTAATTGGTCTTACACGCACGGTGAGAATGCAAATTAATTGAAGCTCAAATACATATTGTTGCTCCCAAACGCCAATGCAAGTATACGTGGTCATACAAGTAATATAGGATTTCAAAGTCCAAATATCGTAATCACAAAGACTTAGCTTTTATATTTTTCAACTAATTCAAATTCCGTTGTAACTATTCAAGAAGTTGACAATCAAAGTGTTTGTTGTGACTAAACTAAAATTGAAAGTAAACAATTGAGTATGAGTGTTTTTGTGACTGAGAAACTTGTGATAAAGACTGTAAGGTTTATCAAATGAGAGAAGTTTTAGGGTCATGGCTTTTGACAATCCAGTTGATCTTCTGACAGTTCTACCTATCTAATTGTCTAGGTTACTAGTTGACGGGTTAATTATAACTTTATGAGTGTCTTCCAGGTTGCTCACAAGCCTGTAGATGCTACTATAACGCCTATATCCCTATGATCGTCAAAGGTAACAAGAACACATTTACTTCTTTGTATTCAACTAAGCAAGGCTAATGGGTAAATTCCTATCCTCATTAACGAAACAATTATATCGAACAAGCTCTATTTATTCTTATTACGTACACAAATTCCCTATCCCTAGTTCAATTGACACACCACAGATAGTGTCCAATTAGTGATCAAGTAATTAAATAATTAAGCACAAGAATAAATAAACAACCCAAAATATGAAAATTTTATCGATAGAAATTATAGTCAAACCAACTATCATGTCTTTCGCTACAACCCTAGAATTAAGAAGTTTAGCTACTCACGATTCTAGAAGAAGAACAAGAATTCATGAATAATCTAGGGTTGAAAAGAGAAAAATAAAATAAACCTAGAGAGAAAGTGAAGATGATGGCTTACAAGTCTAACCAAAAATCCTAGCACGTCATTAAAAACCAATAAAAAGTCTATTTATAGTATAGGGTTTAAAACTAGGATAATTAGACCAAATCCTAATCAAAATAGGAGAATTGGCAGCATTCCCGCATTACACCCGCCTCGCAGGTGCAACGCAGGTGTCCTATGAGATTTCTGATTTTGCTTTGGTCTGCAACTGTTTTTCACGTCAATTACTCACGACGCGGGTCTCACACGTGTTTTTCTTCTGTGCGACGCGGGCCTAACGCTCATCTTCCTTCAATTGTCCAAAAAATCTTCTAAGGGGTGCGAGATCCTCTCGTTGACTCGTGCACACAGATCACCTCCAAATTCACCCAAAATTTCTCAATTTCTTATCATTTGTCCTTATTGCACCTAGACACATAAAACAAACCAACATAATGTTGACACCCAATTTTGTCCCGTCTTCCCTAAATATTTATTTACATTTCTACTATTTTTGGTAATTTAAGCAACAATTATTTATATTTTTACTATAATTATTAGCTTTTATTAATACTGGCGTTCATTATCCTGTTGCAGTCATTATTGTTATTTTATTACTGACACTAATATTACTATTATCGTTATTATTATTATTGCCATTTTTTACCAGTATTATTAGTATCATCATTATTATTATTATTGTTATTTTTATTACCGGTACTATTATAACCCGCATTATAATCATTTTAGCATTTTACCAGCTTATGCACGCACATCGCATTTATCTTCGCATATTTTAATAATAGTATTTACTTACTATTGAATTTTAAATATATATTATCGCACGATCATTACGGCGTCATTCTATTTTCATCGGAGTACTAATAAATACATACTTTTTATATTAGTGGATATTTTAGCACACGTTAGCATATAATTAATTAAAATAGGTCTTGTATTTAAATTTAGCAGCCCAAATCATTTCTTTCATCTACCCAAATCAACTTGTGCTCTTTTGGGACAATTCATAAATCAGCCCACTATTTTAATACCCAGCCCAACGTTTAATTCATCAGCCTAGCCCAAACAATAGCCGACCCGCCCCGGCCCAACTTGTTTAATGAAACAAGTAGGGTTTCCATTTCTTTTCCTCTTCATCCGCCTCCCTTCCCCTCTTCTCTCTCTCTTCCTTCGTCTTCCTCTCTGTCACCCCCCTCTCTCTCCCACGCGCCTCTCTCTTTCCTCGGCCGAAAATAGCAAACCACAGTCCCCTTTCGGCTCCCGCGGCAGTGCATGGTCGTTTTAAGGAAAGGATTTTAATGTTCGATCGTGGTCAATGTCGAAGACTTCGTACGCCTTTTATCTTTGTCTTTTTCGATCTGAAACGTCTTAATGGACTTCGTCCATTTGTGAATTCAAATCACGTTCTTTATCAGCTTTTCCATTTTTCAAGTACGAATTTTAATAGGTCTTGTCTTCTTCTTCTTTTGGGTTTTCTGATCATAGGCAGAACTCCAACGTTATTTTGAACGCGTTTGACCAAGAATCCCGCCCAGAATTTCAAATCACAAAAACCCTAGAAGTTTCCTATATATAATCCTTGTCTTGAGTCGTTGAAAAGAGGAAGGAGCCGCCAGAAAATTCACCAAAAAATTAGAAGTTCTTGAATCGCCAAAACCCCCCTGAAAATAGAAGTTCTTGAGTTCATCCAGAAATTCCCTAAAATCAGAAGTTTTTAGTCGCCCGACATCCCTTTAAAAAATAAGCTTTTAGCCGCACAAAATTCCCTTAAAATATTAGCCCAACGTTTTTTTTTAGTATTCAAAGCGTCGAATCATTTGTTTTTATTCTCATTTTTCGCTCACGATTCTTGTTTCGCATCCGAGTCTCTACGCAAACTCGGAGATTTGAAGTGTTCGAGGTTATATCGGAGGCTCGAGCCCCACTTCGCCGCACACAAGAAGGAGGTAATTCTCCATCCTTTTTTTATTTCGGTTGCATTTCTGCGTGTGGTTCTGTGTCATTTTAGTTCATCGTTCCAGGATGCAAGTATGTTAATTTTTTTAGTTAAGTTGTTTTAATTCGACAGATAAGCCTGTTCTATGTTGGTTCGTTTCTTGTCGCGAGGGATTCGCGCGTTCAGTTTGAGTATTTGTATACGCGTTAGGACAGTCGAGTTCTGCGTATGAATCATATTCGTTCAATTTGACGTAGTTAAAAGGAATGGAGTTATGTGAAATGATCTACCTGGTTATTAAACATGTTAATCAGCTCAACAATCTTCTTGTGTAGTATGATTAAGCTTGATTGATGTATTAAGCCCTGCTATTTAAATCTTAAATAGGTTGATCTTATTTTGCTAAACATGTTTGAATGTCTTGGTTCTTATTCATCACTGGCTGTTATATGATTAACCGCGACTAGTGGCTATATCAGTGGAGGTGCCTTTGTTTCATTTGTTAAGAAACCATGGCATGTTTAGCTTGATTTGGTTTTAATAAAGATGATATACCTTATTTTGATTTGGTTGCTGAAACTGTAGTCGTAGTCGAAGGGGAAAACCCTGCTGTTTTGCCTAGTGTTCGAATTGCCTTCAGCATGATAAAATGGGATTTAAGTGATGTTAACAGGTCTAAATAAGATTAGCAAAGGGCTGAACTCAACTTCAATCAGCTTGTAAACATGCAATGCTTCGACTTAAACGCCATTTTGTGCTTAAAAAAAAATGACTTAAATGACTATCATGTTGTGACTGTTCTGGAATTGAGATTCATGCAATAAAACAGAGGGTGTCCATGTGAACTTGTGTCAAGAATCTGTTGTTCTGTTTGTGCTGGATAAATGAAGAAGTGGCTTTAGCTTATTGTGTCCTTGTTTGCTTTCATCTCCTATCTAAATGTGCTTAAAATCTCTAATATCCTTAACATGCTAGAATTATGTAATGAACTTGTTAACTAAAGTGGGAGAAGAAAATCAGACACCTAGTTCTTGGGAAAATGTGGCTGTTTGGTTGATCGTTTGTTTTGAAAGTCCTAAAATGGAATGAACTTCTGTAAAAATAGGCATAGTACGTTTTAGCTCTGTTTGTCCTACTTATGTATAAATCTGTCTCTATATGTTTTGCTTTACAAATGCTTTCCTTATGTTCTCTTGTTGGCCTAAAGATTGAAATCTAATTATGCTTTGGCCTTAAGTTTGGAATAAAAGGTGGAATGTCTCTTTCTTTTTCTTCGACATTTGTTGGAATTCCACTCCACCTTTAGCCTCGCTAAATATTCTTTGTGCTTGGCATGAGCAGACGTTAGTTTGTCCGTACAGTATAGTATGTATTCGCTGTTAGTTTAAGCTGGTCATGTTTCCATCTTGGTCCATTTAATTTTCCTTGCCTCCGCCATCGAGAGCCTAATACTCAAATTTAGTTTCTAGGACAATACGGGCTTGAGTGTTAGGCGAAATCTAGTCTAATAAATAATTCAAAATCTGAGTGGGGCCTCGGACTAGGCCTTTAATTTGCTGTTTGTCAACTGTCTGTTTCCAGAAATCTATTGGCTTGGAATCTTTTTTTGTTTTAAATGCCAGCAGTACGTGTCCAGCATTTAGAAGATATGCTATGAGTCAAATGTTTATGGCTTGGTGCATAATTCAGCAGTAAAATATTTAACTTAGGTTCATTTGATTTCATGTTTTAAAAGGTGTGCGTATGAATTATTTTGAGGCTATTTGGTTAATCATATTGATATTAATAGATCCCTAATCCTTCTTTTTCTTTCTTCTTTTTTGCATGATATCCGGAGTTACGAGAGTCCCAACCGGGACTCGTTTCCTCCCGCATTCGATGTTGGGCTAAAAGCCCAACATAACATTCTCGGACCATTTCTTTATCGGACCGATCCGCAAAGAAAAAAAAAATGGAAAACAATTACAGGGCGAGGCCCATTAGACGAACGACTGCGGCAACATATAAAATTTCTTTGGGCCGAAGCCCAATAGCGGTAAGCGAGATCATCCGCAACACCCATTTAATTTTATGCCTCTATTTTATTTCTTATGTGGCTAACTTGCATTATTTGACTAACCCTTTTACTTTGTTTGTTTTTCACTTAGTTGAATTATAGGGAATTAGTATGACTGGTTTTAGATGGATGGGTAGTTAATCTAAGGAAACTAGTAATTAATTCCGCAAGTCACATTTTCTTCTATTTATGTTAAATTATTCATAGCACCTATAATATTTTATTATTTACAATTGATTTTCAAAATAGCATGAATACATATTTGGAATTAAAGGAATTATATGCTATTCTTATTGCCTTAGAAAAATTAAAATGTCGCTAATACGTAAATATAAACTCAAATCACTCTTAAACAATTTCTTCAAGGTTTATCAAGTTATACATATTTTCTTTGAGCCGAGTATAGTTAACTAAAGGAGAAAGAAAAACTCACTTTCCTTTTATTTTCCCATTTATAAAAAAATAAGTCTAAATCTTCTACATAGTCATGTTTATACAACATAATCTTTTTCAAAGTTCAATATTTTGCTAAGTCTTCTCTTAAAACTATTACTCATATGCAAATTATTATTTTTTTGGCTTTATTTTTACATAGCATTATCTTTCACTTAATGTTTTAGCAACATTTTGTAAGCTCTATTTTAAATATCATTTTCTTTTATGCAAATCATTTTACCTTCTACAAATTTATTTTAAATAGCATTCTGCATTTCCACTTAAAGCCTTAGCAACATTTATAAATATTATTTTAAAATAGCATTATTATATTTTCCTTTAAAATCTTAGCAACATTTACGAATCATTATTTAAAATTTAAATATTATATTTGCATCTGTAGCCTTAATTAATTAACCTAAGTTTGGTCGGTAAAACGTAGTTAGCGGATTCTAAAGGATGCCTAACCCTTTCCTTTAGGATAACTAGAACCCTTACCTAGAATCACACCGATTAAGCGGACTATTAACGGAGGTTAGTCATTTTACCTTAGTTAATAATTAGGTGTCCTAATTCACCGTAAAATTAATTAGGTGGCGACTCCTTAAAATAAGCAAAAATAGGAATCACCAATATGTCGTACTCTAATTTAACCCGTTTAAAATGGGGTATAACACATAAGCATGGATACAATGATTCCATCATAGAAAATGCGATTAAAGTACTAAGAACAAGAGGTAAGGTGACGCTAAATATCGATATTTGTGCCAAATATCACCACCCCCACTTAAACTTTGCTCTCCCTCGAGCAAACACTTGCCTATACCAATCTACCATAATCACAATCATGCCATTCAAACAGGTCTGCTCAGGTTTCAGCTAATACAACTAATTCAAGAATATTTCAAAAACCAATCACTTGAGCAAATTCCTTGAAAGACATGCCAAAGATCAAAAAATTCAGTTTACCATAACAACCATGACCTAATCAAGACACTTTTCTTTCAAAAATCACATGAGCAACCGACACCACTTAAAACAAAACAATCATGCTACTTGAACAAGAATCCAATATTTCACCATTCCGTTGTCAACTATGTGCCCTCATACGAAGAGAGTTGTCCATATATCTCACAAGAAGAAAATGTTTTCATTTCAATGGACTTGAATTTAACAATTACGCTCACTCTCAACAAAGGAATATCACATGCTAAATATGACATACCATAGGCTTTCCCGTGGTGTAACCACTCCACTAATATAAGCACATCAAACCATAAGATCAAAGAGAACTTAAAGAGTTGCAATGTAGACTAGGGGACGGGTAGAAATTATTTGGATAATAGTGACTAACCTCCTTAAGTACTTTAATACATTCCACAAACATGTTTTTCACACCTCCTTTGTTACCCGACTTCACAACCAACCAACCAATTCCCCCAAATCAATCCCACGTTGATTATTTACAATTACCCACCACTTTTTTCAATAATGCAAGTTAGAAGGGAAATTTTATTCACAAGATTACTAACTACTTTTTTTTCAGTTCAGTTTTCTTATCCCTTTTTTTTTCATATTCCCAACTTACAAGCGAAATTTGCTTCATTTTAGATGTACCAACAGACTTAACTCAATTTTTAACCAACAAACACCACCCTTTTATCAACTCCCAACTCCAATTACATCATTTTATCAGTAAAGTGCTCAAGAAGTATATTGGATTAAAAATAGGCTAACTAGAACGAAAGGGTAGGGCTTATCGATTGTTATCAAAGATAAAAGCTAAAGGCTCAACGGGGCTAACTAGGGTCCCATGTCCATGCATGGGTTGGAAAGAACAAGTTAAAATTTAGGCTAACAAAAAAATGCCTCTATCACTTCATAAGTTACAACATACTTCATTTCATTTCACGAACACTCGGGGCAAGTTCTAGACATCAAATACCAAGCATGGATAAATATTGAATCCTTACACACACATGGCACACAATCAACGCAAGAAGGATCATATTGTCCCTTGAATCAAGCAACACATACATATAATGCCAAATGGGTCATACGTAAGTCAATTCACAATACCATTTAAGTGTTAGAGAACGATTATGTAATTTCACGACATGCTTTCACACAAAACAAGAATTGCTCATATTGTCAATATTTCACCTTAACCGTGCACCTAGCATTTGAATGGTCTTCCTATGAACTAATTTTCCCTCAAGCAGGTTGTCATCCACCTGTCATCAGGAAAAGCCCTTTCTATGACTAAAAATAATAAAAACAAGAAACAAAATCCTAAAGGACGACTTATGCCACTACCATGGGCTGAATAAACCTAAGAAACAAAATCTTTTTAGCTTTTTCTGTGCTTTTTCATTTTTTGTTCTAAGGTTAGTTCTAAACTAAATGAAGTAAAGAATAGTTAAGTCCTTAAAAAAAAAAAAAAAAAAAAAACCTACGGCATAATCATCCTCTATCTCGAGATATACTCCCAACCCACACTTACTTTCATGCAATTCCCTAAATGCATATGAAAAGGTAAAAACAAAAGTAAGGCGAAGGATACTCCCTGGGGCCCACTAGGGCCTTGTCGTCCTCCTCAATGTAATCCTCATCATCAACCTCGCCGTCAACCGGCTCGGCTTCTTCTTCAACTTCTTTATTTTCCTTCTCCATGTGTGACTCTACTTATTCTACGGATACTCTATCGTACTCTATCAAGTCTGCAGAGTTCACATCCTCATCGGCAGCTAACTTGGCCTCATCACCCATAAAAACTGGAGAGTACAGTGTGTGCGGGACCACAACAAACACACTAGACAAATCTATGTCGAAGTGCTCAGTCGCCACTGTCATTCCTTTGTAAAGCTGGGCCAGCACAGTGGATTGGGCTGACCTCTCCTCCACGGGGTGAGCTACTACTTCTTACTCAACTCGGGAGCGCGAACATTTGAAATGTCAGGCGCATCATCAGGTGGTGCTCACAATCTGTCATATGGCTTTGCCAATCTTTCATTCAGGTTCATCAAGTATGTTATAAGAGTATTACTGGAACTTAATCTCGGCGGTGTGTGCTCTCGGACCCTCTTCATTTCTTTTATCACCAAATCTTCTTGAATTTAAGGGCCACACAATATTTCCCGAATGGATTTATAATCAGGCCTGCAGATGAAGTCCTGCAGCAGATGGATAGGATAGTCAGGGAATCCCAAGTGTGCACACAACAAGGATAGCTAGATAGATATATCCCCTCCCCTCAAATAAACAGTTGGTTTCCATGTGCCATCTCGATCAAACTGGATGTTGGTGTATGACTCGAGGACTAGATCAATGTTGACTGGCCCCTGCATCTCAAAGATTGACACCCACCTCATATCCACGAGCCAATTGTATACATTCCTGAACCGGCGTTGTAAAAGGTTATTATTTATGGTACGCTCATAGATGTACCAAATGTAGGATTGAACGCGTCATACCGATCCTTCCCGGATACTCGGATATCCGGCCTAAGCCTCGGAGGTGGAACTCGAGGGATAGGAGTGGTTAGTTTCTTACCCCCGATAGAGATGTGATTATCTTTTTAGTCTTTGGAGGGGGGGGGGTTCACTCTCCCTCATTTTGTGCCTTGAGAAGAAGTAGCGGTTTTGCCTTTTTTGCTTTTTGCGTTCCTGCTCTTTCCTTAGTCCTGCAACATGAACAACCTGACATATAACCATAAAAAGATTAGGTTGCCTTCCAACAAGTGCCTTAGTTAAGGTTGTGGCACGACACTTTTTTATATATATTTTTTATTTTACTATGAGACTATTACAAACTCGGATTGTCTCCCAGGAAAAGCTTGATTTAACATCATGGCACGACGGTGGCTATTTCAAGCCTCTTCAAGCTCAATTGAGGTCTTCGTTGGATCGATGACCTCTCCGAAATAGTGTTTTACTCTCTGCCCATTTACCAAGAACGTCCGCTCTGCATTGAGAGGCTTCAGCTCAACCGCTCCATGTGCGGTCACACGAACTACCTCAAACGGCCCAAACCACTTACTTTTCAACTTCCCACCGAAGATCTTCAGATAGGAATTATACAGCAACGCAAACGCCCAAGCTCAAACTCACGAGGTTGGATTCACTTATCGTGTATTCTCTTAGTTCGCTCCTTGTACATTTTCGCGTTCTCGTAAGCATGATAGTGAAACTCATCCAACTCGTGCAGCTGCAACAACCGCTTTTCACCAGCTTATATCACATCTAAATTCAGTTTCTTTGTTGCCGAATAAGCTCTGTGCTCAAGTTCAACCGGTATATGGCACGCCTTACCAAAAACCAGTTTGTATGGAGATGTACCAATGGGAGTCTTGTAGGCCGGCTCCGTATGCCGCACAGCATCATCAAGCTTCAAAGAACCAATCTTTCCTACTCACACTCACAGTCTTCTCTAGGATCCTCTTGATTTCTCGATTGGACACCTCTACTTGACTACTCGTCTGAGGGTGGTAAGCAGTCACTACCTTGTGTTTTACCCCATACTTAAACAGCAATTTATCAAAGAGCTGATTACAAAAATGCGTACCTTGATCGCTAATGATGGCCCTCGGGGTCCTAGACCTCGAGAAACTATTCTTCTTCAGAAATCTCGCTACCACACTAGCATCATTGGTGGGGAGTGCAATGGCTTCCACCCACTTCGACACGTAATCGACTGCCACAAGAATGTACTTGTTCCCCTTGGATGGTATGAAGGGTCCCATGAAATCTATACCCCAACAATCAAATACTTCTATATCTAATATGCCATTCAACGGAATTTCATGGCGCTTTGAAATGTTCCCAGCCCTTTGACAGTTGTCACATGCCTTAAAGAATTCATAAGCATCTTTGAACAACATCGGCCAATAAAACCCAGACTGAAAGACCTTTGCGGTACGTTTTGTCACCGGCGTGATGTCCACCATAAGGTGACGAGTGACAACTCTCAAGAATTGCAAGGACTTTCTCATTTGGAATACATCTCCTAATCATCTGATCTGTGCCAACCCTGTAAAGATACGGCTCATCCCAAATGTAAAATCTGCTATCGCGTAAGATCCACTTCTTCTTCTCATAATTAGCATCGGGAGGGTACACCTCACTCACTAGAAAGTTCACCATATCTTTATACCAAGGGAGCTCAGTTGGCTGAAGAGCAAACAATTGCTCATTTTGGAATGTCTCCTTAACCACCATTTCTTCATCAACATGCTCTCAATCTTCAAGCCTCGATAAGTGATCTGCTACTTGGTTCTCTGTGCCCTTTTGATCAAGAATCTCAATATTGAACTCTTGTAGCAGCAACACCCAACGAATAAGTCTAGGATTCGCATCCTTCTTAGAAAATAGATACCGAACAGCAGTGTGATCAGTATAGACAATCACCTTCGTCCCCACCAGATAGGATCAAAATTTGTCCAAGGCGTACACAACCGCCAATAAATCACTCTCTGTGATAGTATAGTTCATCTAGGCTGCATCAAGTGTCTTGCTGGCATAATAAATAGGATGAAAAATCTTGTCCCTTTTCTGACCAAGAACAGCCCCCACAGCAAAATCACTTGCATCACACATCAACACTAACGATACAGTCCAATCAGGTGTAATGATAATAGGTGCATCCACCAACCGCACCTTTAGCTCGTCAAAAGCCCTCAGACATTCTTCAGTGAATATGAACTTCATATATTTCTCTAATAGCTTGCACATTGGATTCGCAACCTTGGAAAAGTCCTTGATGAATCGCCGATAAAAGCCTGCAACCCTAAAAAAACTGCGTGCCCAAGAAAACTGTACACTCCCCGAATAGAAGCGGGTGGTGACAATTTTTCAATTGCCTCAATCTTAGCCTTGTCATCCTCGATGCCCTTGCTTGATACTTTGTGCCCAAGAACAATGCCTTCTTAAACCATGAAATGGCAATTTTTCTAGTTAAGCACCAAATTAGTTTCTTCACATCGAGCCTACACAGCATCAAGATGGCTCAAACAATCATCAAAAGATACCCGAAGACCAAGAAATCATCCATGAATACCTCCACATAGTTTTCCACCATATCGGTGAAAATAGCCATCATGCATCTCTAGAACGTACCTGAAGCATTACATAAATCGAAAGGCATCCTCCGGAATGCGAAAGTGCCATATGGACAAGTAAAAGTGGTCTTTTCTTAATCTTCTGGTGCAATCATAATATGATTGTAACCTGAATATCCATCCAGAAAGCAATAATAATCGTGCCGAGCCAATCGATTCAACATCTGGTCCATGAAAGGTAAAGGAAAATGATCCTTTCTGGTGGCGGTGTTCAACTTCTGATAATCAATGCAAATCCTCCAACCGCAACGGTTTCGAGGTACCAGCGCATCTTTCTTGTTCGTCACCACAGTCATGCCCTCTTTCTTTGGGACACATTAAACGGGGCTCACCTATATGCTCTGAGATGGGGTAAATAATACAGCTATCAAGCCACTTGATCACCTCTTTCATGATTGGGTTCAGCCTTCTATGTGTCACGACCCGACTTGAGGGCCGCGACGAGCACCCGGTGCTATCCCACCCGGGCACCCCTTAACACACTCCACATCACATTCTAGGTGAGCCACATAAATATTTCATACTTTTCATTCATCATCATTCTAATCTCATCAGGAAACAACATATCATATCTATCATCAATAACATCTATGC
>NW_026717545.1:0-6853 GCF_029784015.1 Lycium ferocissimum | reverse complement strand
AATTTTCTCCAAGTTTCATAAAATTTTCCCAAAAAGATGAATCATTTTAAAATGACTTAACAAGTCATCTAGCTCTACCTATATTAATCCTCCATGTAGCTATGGTCCACACAACATGTGGCCTTATTTTTCATGAGCTACAAATTTCAAAATTCCATTTTTAACCCCACATTTTTATTAACATTTCCATCCCATAAAATCATAGAACGCTTATGTCTTACAACAAAGCCGGAAATGACCTCGTCCCTAACTTGTCGCAAACAACTTAAAAATATTCCGACGTGCGAAGTGCGAGATGTAACAAATTCAACTCGGCCAAATCATCAACAACAATACCAACAACCATATTAACAACATCAACAATTAATTCAAAACGCATTCTAACGTTAGTAACTCTTTTCTACATAATTCGATGGCGTTTCATTTACATTCAATTCAACCACATACAATCAAGCCAACATCAATGCTCACACGTTCAAGTACTAACCCGAGATCATTCAAACAAGACTCAAGAACACTTCAAACAATCCGCACAATATTCAAATGGCCCAACCAACATACAACACCACACGAAACCTCCAAACTCAATAAGAACAACAACAACACATTCTCTCTTCCAAATTCATGAACTATACCAACAATCCACACGTTAACAACTTCATCCTCATAAATACAAGAACTATATTAAAATCACATTAGCTTCTACAACAGGCCACAACGATTACAACTTCAACTTGAACCATTAAACCTTCATTTTCATCATAGAATCCACAACAACAACAAAAAAATACTAAGTAAATTTAGTTCATTCCTACACAAAACAGCCCATGCACGGCTTAACATCAACATATATGGTTCCATGAATTTCATTCATTTTTACACACTACAACACGTTCAAACCATCCATAACACATGTAAAAGAAGATTAAACCTTACCTTTTCCACTTAACTTCTCAACTTGGCTAGGGTTGTAAGTTGCAAAAATGAATGGTTTGATTGCTCCAACAACTACTCCACGTTAACAAGGACCTTCCAATTGGTTGAAATGCTAGAAGAATTTTTTTTTTTTATCAATATTCAAGGCACCATGTTCGGCTAGCCATGGCTGAATTTTGTCCCTTTTTCTCGAAGCTTCTTAAGTTGTGAATGTGATGAATAAGTCTTGCTTTGTCATCAACCATCTATATATATAAATACATAGCCCCTACAAAGTGGACACATGCCCCCACTCATGGCTTATGGCAATCAAAATTAGCCAAGCCATGGGTGGTACCCCACACGGCCACATGTGGCCTTGTTCATGAAATAATTAACTTTCCTTAATTAACTTTTAACCCCTAATATTCCATACCAATAAAATTATAAGCAACTTGTGCCTTAAAACAAAATCGGAGGTTAAAAGTCTCTACCTCGTATCCCGAAATAGTCTTGTCCTTAACTTATCGCGGTTAGCCTCGAATATCCCAATGTACAAAATACGGAACGTAACATCCTCCCCCCTTTAGAACAGTCATCCCGGAATGTTAAACTTAGTCCTACAGGTCTTATAAGCATTTTGGGGGAGTCTCTTTTATAGCTATCACATACAAGCTATTCATCACTCAACATAACCAATTAAGGAGTTTAGATTACCCGTAGGCATAGGGAAATAGCGGATACTTCTTCTTCATCTCCCTCTTCTCTGTGTCATCTCTCCCCCGTTATTGTTCTCGCCACAATACCTTAACGGAAGCCACATCTTTAGTACGCAACCTTCTCACCGACGATCCAGCATGGCTATAGGCCGCTCCTCGTAGGACAACCCTCTCGTCACCGGATATCATCTATGGGAAATATCCCGAAAGGATCACCTACATATTTGCGAAGCATCGACACGTGAAAGATCGGATGCACCGTCCAAAATCAGCTCGGTAGGTCTAATTCGTAGGCGACTCCGGCCTACACCTTGACGGACAATCCGATAAGGCCCAATGTATCTCGAGCTCAAATTTTCCTTTTTTGCCAAATCTCATAACACCCTTCATGGGCGACACTTTCGTAAATACCCAATCGCCGATCCGGAACTCTAAGTGTCGACGTCGATTATCCGCATATGACTTCGTCGACTCCGACCTCGCTAATAATCGTTCCCGAATGAGTTTCACTTTATCAATCGTCACGAATCATATCCGGGCCAATTAACTTAGTTTCGCTAACATCGAATCAGCCCAATCGGTGACCCGCACTTCGCCATACAAAGCCTCATACGGCTATCCGGATACTAGAATGGTAGCTATTATTATAGGCGAACTCGATGAGTGGCAAATGATCGTCCTAAACCCCTCTCGAAATCAATAACATGTTCGCAAAGATATCTTTCTAGCGTTCGAATGGTACGCGCTCGTCCGTCGACCGAGGGTGGAATGTCGTATTAAGGCTCACCCGTCCCCAATCCTTCCCGAAATGACCTCCGTATACGTAAACCGGGTACCTTTGCCTGATATAATAGATGGGAACTCCGCGAAATCTTACTATCTCCTTAATATATAACCTTGCACCGGCCCCTCACTCGAATAAGTAGTCCTCGGGGATAAGAAGAAACGGGCTGATTTTGTCACCCTATCTACAATAACTCCATATGGAAATCGTACTCCGGAGTGCGAGGTAAACCCGTAATGAAGTCCATATTAATCGCTTCCACTTCCAAGTCGAATCTCCATCTCCCGTAACAATCCACTGTGCTTCGATGTTCGATCTTAACCTCGTTGACAATTTGACCGAGCAACAAACTCTCGCTATGTCCCTCTTCATACCATCCACCAATACAAGCATCCGAGGCCGCGATACATCTTTGTCGACCCCGATGAACAAGTAATAACGAGCATAATGTGCTTCTCTTTCCATAACCTCGGCTCTGTCACTTACCCGCCCTTTCGTGGGTCAGGATCGGTGTCCTAACCGACACCCGCACGTACCTACCGCCGTACTAGGCGTGCCAACCGGCTAATTCCATTTAAACATACGTAAATTCATACGTACATAAGGTGCGGCCGCGCAAAACATACATATGCATATGTGTACATACCGAAACTCCGTATTGTAGCCGCAGCTATCATAACAAGATGTGATAGCCGCACCCTCAAACATACATACCGACCAATGACAACCCCGAATCCACAAATATGTCTACGTGCCTCTAACATATATACTGTGGACCGAAGACGGACAGTGGCCCCGCCGTACCCAAGTATCCATATGTACAAAGCAAAACAAGCCACAAAAGATATATACCAAAAGTGTCGGCTCGTATCAAAAAGGGAGCTCTCCAAACAACAGATCGGGATGTCCAACCGCGCGTATCACGCGGGCGCGTCCGTACCGCGGGCATGTAACACCCCCCCGGAACAGGGGGTCGTTACGTAATGTACCGAGTATGTAAAGCGGAACAAAGAAAGCATAGTCATAATCATGCGATGTGAGTATGTATATAATCGACAGACCTTGTCGTAATCCGAGATACAAAGGTAAAACTTTGTCCGAGACCCTTTAAAAACATGATGCCGAAAGCTAAGTAATGCATATCAAATCATGTAATGTCATGTAAACATGTATCGTGTCCCGCCCTTGATAAGACTCCTTAGGTTGAACTATGTATACGTAATCATGTATCATGTGTGCAGATGTCGTGTCCCGCCCCTTTATTATGGACTCGTAATATGGAATCATACCGTCATAATCGATATCACATAACATGTCCCGCCCTCTACCGCGGGTCTCGGTGAACAAGAATCATGTGCCCTCCTCGGCCACCATCTCCGTATCATCAAATCATAATCACATACAAATAACGTGTCCCGCCTCGCAAAGACGATGGACTCGAAGCTATCAGTCACAGTGATAAGCGCGCACGAAAAACATGTCCCGCCCGGCCTTGTTGAAAAGACATATCATAACTTGCACGAATGCAGTAATACAAACATATGCATACAAGGTCCAGACCCAATAGACAAATCACACAAATAGTCGTAATACGTACCTTTCTGACACCGTGACTTATATCAAATCAAAAGTTTCTAGGATCGTAACACATGTCCAAACATATCGTAGACTCATCATATTCACCGTTCGCCGATGGTACGATGGTCAAAAGATTTTTAAACATTATGCCGAAGTAAGTCAATTAAAACCATAGAAGAGGTTTCGGATTCAGGGGCCCACCTCGGTCAACTCGAGGCGGCGGGCATAAATTATGGATCATAGTCTTATAAAGTCATTTAAAAGCGTTTGGGACAATCCAAAGTTCGCTCATGTTTACATATAAGTCATCTTGATGACAACTTGTGAAGAAACAAAGTTCAATCTTATCGAACGTTTTGACGCTATTTTCAATCTTAGATTATGAAACGCAGAAGACAATCAAGGCTCACTTTCAAGCCTATTACACTCGAACATGCCAAAGAAGGATAGGGAAGGCTTTACATACCTTCGTTACGCCTACGCTCGTTCAATCTTAATTCCCGTTTCGCCAAAAATCTGCAAATGGTCATCTTTACCAGTTACTATTCATGCAAGCTAATATTTCAACTTTGGTTAAGTACTTGGCCACCGAAATTCCGGCAGCACCTCCTCTATAAATGACACCTCGAGAGCGAATCTCGGGCCACACTAACCAACCATAAGCCAACAACAACACAACAACGACAACAATCAACACAATATGCCTACTTTCCAACATACCGCCATAATTCTCATTTCAACTTCATACTTTCAAATCAATTCCAACTCAACCCATTTAACCTTCATTCATGTTATAAAAATCATAGCAACACAACTAACATATCAAACAAAACAATTCGTTTCCATTTTAATTCCTTCATAGCCACGGCCACATCCATATTTTTTCCGACTTCCATCAAATTCATTCTACTTTCATTTTCAACTCATATTCCACAATAATCATAACTAAAATATAACACAAAAATTTAACACCAATTTCATGCACAACCATGCACACACACACGGCCCTACATACACACATATACACTGCCTACCCACTACAATTCACAACACACAAATTCTTCACACTTCTCATTTATTTCATAAGACCATAACAACATAATTAACATGCTTAACAAGTTTAACAATTTCCTTTCATATAACTACTTCCCACGGCCAACATGCATACCATCCTAACACAAAAATTTTCATGCTTTTCATTCAATTCCACACACTACAACACGCATATATCCTCCATAACATAAAAGAAAACATGGAATTCTTACCTTTTCCAATAATTTCTCCTTGCAACCACAACCACCTTCTTGCAAGATCTTTATATCACCATGAAGAGAACCTGAGCTCACCAAGAATATATGAAAATTACAATTTTTGGACTAGGATTGGAAGGCTAGGAATTTTTTTCTTTCCTTTTCTTTTCTTTTTTTCTCCTTGGGCCGTTTCTCTCTTTGTCTTTCTCCTCTCAATTTTTCTTGATTTTTCTTTTTCTAATTTCTTGAATCTTTCTAAGAGATAAAGCCCTCTTTATAACTTAATTAGCACATGGAAAAAAATTAATTAGGGCCATGGGTTGGGCCACTATGGCCGGCCACCTTTCGTGGTTGGGCCTAATTTTCCTTTTCATTTATTTGGCCCAATGAACTAAAATTCTCATTTCAAAATTTCCGAAACAAATTTTCAAAATTCCAAATTTCTGCCTCCTTCAGGCCTTCTCCGTTGTTTCCGCATTCAAGCTTCCATATCCGCCACACACCTACTAAGAAAATTCAAACATGGCCTCCTTTCTCATAAATCACAATTATTTCGAATTCTTCCGATTACGCAAAAAGGCGGGATATAACACTATCGCCGCAGGGGTCCCGCAACCCTCGTGCACACACATAATCTCGCCCCTATGGTAGTACTCCGTCGGATGTAATCTCGAATGGGGTCTTATCCCTTTGCAAGGGCCGTATCCCCATATCGTGCCAGAACAAAGTCTCTCATATTGGTGTCGCCTTGCTTCTTCCATAATGGATTTCGGCAACCTTCTCGACGTAAACCCTCGTATCTCCAGAATCGGCCAGACGGACTCCAAGATTAGCTAGCTGATGAATCTCACGAACCATTTCTTTCTTTTCTGATTGCACGTCCGTCAAGCTGCCCATAGACTTACGGCTGAGTGCATCTGCTACAACCGGCTTTCCCACACGATATAAAATATCAAACATCATAGTCTTTCAAAGAACTCTAGCCACCTCCTCTCGCTCGCAAGTTCACCTCCTCGCTAAAGATATACGGAGGCTTTGTGATCCGTATGATAATATCAAATACGAACACCATATAGATAGTGTCTCACATTCTTCAAAGCATGAATTACCGCCCAAAATCAAAAACAAGGGTAACTTTTTAGTTTTGAGCCCCGGGGGGATAGGCTATAACCCCAGCCGCATTAAACCAACCTCCCAAAACCCGGGCCCAAAAATGACATAACCATCCGTCCCCAGAAGAGTCGAACCGGAGCATAACTTTTCTTTTTAAAAAACGGGAAACTTCGTTTGCAAGCATCGCCACCAACTTAATTTTCCGAGTTAGCCTCATTAAAACGCCGAAATCGAAGCAAACTTCTCCACAAATCTCCCGAAACCCCCAAACCTAAAACCGTACCCGAGGTGCGAGGGGGTTAGACACCACGGCCCCAAACTTCTGTTCCACCCCCTTTCCCCGCCCCCAATAATATGCCCCAAGAATGACCAAGTCAACCGAATTCCCCATTTAAATTGCAAAAATTTTTGGGGCCGGAGCACCCCGTACGCCCCCGAGATCCGTAGATCCCCTTCGGTGAATAGACTAGGATATCATCAATAAATATAATCAC
>NW_026717544.1:0-14889 GCF_029784015.1 Lycium ferocissimum | reverse complement strand
TAACCAAAGCAAACTATTATTTCAACCAAGACAAATAGTCAAATCAAATTTCCTCCGAATATTACTCGGGAACATATCAAACCGAACTTCAGTAACCATGGTCACGTATCAAAATCATATGCATAAAATCCTCATTTCAGACTCAACAGATAAGTATATAATCATACTCGGGGGGGCGGAAAAATAGTCATATTGAATTTTTTCAAAAGCCACTAGAATTATACAGAAGAAGATCGCGGGACCCACGAACGAGCGTTAACCCATTCCGGGCCTGCCTACGAAAATTATAGTTACCATATATTATCAAATCATTATTAGAAACTCAAAGAATGAGTAAACTGATCGTACTTAAAATCGGAATAATAATCATATGATATCCTTTCAAAATCGTCAGAAGTACATAAGAAAAGTCGCGGGGCCCACGGAAAGGTGTCGACTCAAGTCGGGCCCGCCCATGAAAATCATAGTCCTTATACGTCATAGAATCATATACGAGCATATCAAAGCCATCCGGTTCTGTGTGTGAATGTTACGGACGTTCGTAGTTGTCGGAATCGTTTAGGAACGAAACTCTTTTAAGAAAGAAAACCCAACTTTTGAAAATCAAACATACAAAGACATATAAACCATAGCTTGTCCACATAAGGATGCCAACATCAAAAGCAAATACGACTCATAAACGTACTCGGATTTTTGAGAATAGAATTACCCCCGAAGCTCATAACGTATCATAAATTAGCCATATCTAAGACATGCCAAAATAGGAAGGTAAGCTTTACATACCTTATCCGCCCTCGAAGCTAGTCCAAACTCAAACTTCGGGCTCTCTAGGATCTACAATTTCGTCATAATATGCCAAACATTAGCTAAAGGTATTTAGGAATTCATTTCCAAACGAACATCAAATTCTACGTAAATTTGGGCAGCACTTCCCCTCAAATACACCAACCCCGAGAATTCAACTCGCCAAATCAACAACAACAACAACAACAACCAACCTAGCAACATTAATAATCAATCCGAA
The DNA here is from genome assembly GCF_029784015.1 of Lycium ferocissimum. Classification (NCBI taxonomy): domain Eukaryota; kingdom Viridiplantae; phylum Streptophyta; class Magnoliopsida; order Solanales; family Solanaceae; genus Lycium; species Lycium ferocissimum. The sequence continues at coordinate 13,865 of NW_026717544.1, read as the reverse complement.
AGGCAATACAACATTAATAACTCTCTTTTTCATCATTCAACAACTTTCAACATATTCAATTCAACGGCTTACCTTCAAGCCAACATCAACGCTTATACATTCAAATACTAACCCGAGCCCATACCAACAACATTCAAAGACATCTTAAACAATTCATACAACATTTTCAACAATCCAACAATTGTTCCAATCTACCCGAAAACAAATCCCCAAACCCGAGAACACAACTATAATCCATCCCTCACTTCCAAATCATGATTTGCACCAACAATCCACATTCTAACAATGTCATTCTCTTAAATATAAAAATCACATTAAATACACATGATTCTCCAGATCAGCCCATACAATTACAACATCAATCTTGAGTCATTAAACTCTCATTTCCAACATAGAATTCATAACGACAACAACCAAACTACTAATTAACAATAATCCATTTCTTGTCACATAAGTAGCCTACTGTCACGACCCAACCCCGTTGGCCGTGACTAGTGCCCGATCTGGGCACCCAAACGCATCTATCGAAAGCTATCTCAAATTATATCAAATACACCCAAGTATCCAACCGGAGCCGACAAGGCTATATTTCAAATTTAGATGATTTCCAAAAAAATTTTGGCAGAGCATTACATACCTTATTCGTCCTTTACGCTCGTCCAACTTCAAGTCCCGTTTCGTCCAAAATCTACATTTGGTCATATTTACCAAATATTAATCATAAGGTTTTAAGAATTCGATCTTAACCAATTCTTGGCTACAAAGATTTGGGCAAAGATCTCCCCATAATTACACCAACCCCGAGATTTCAACTCGGCCAATTTCAACAACAACCCAACAAGAAAACAAACGACAACATTAATAGTCGATTCACAATACGTTCCAACATTAATATTCAATCCCAACATTTTCCAACACTAGACACATATTGCTATATACTTAGAGACATTCCAATATAGTCACTAACTTCATGCAACCAAATCGATATTAACGCTCATACGTTCAACTACTAGTCCGAACCCATTCAAACCACGTGCAATAACACTTTAAGCAATTCATACAATTTTTCCAACAATCCAAATATTGTTCCATTGCACCCGAAATGGTCCTCAACCCGAGAACAACATCAAATGCGCTCTTCTCTTCCAAATTCATGATTTACATCATTAATCTACTCACTAGCAATGCAATATTCATAAATGTAAAAATTACATAAAATTCACATAAATTCCCAAGTCATCTCATAACCAACATAACATCATTCTAAGTCATCAAACTTGCATTTTTCCTTATAAAATCCATAACGACGACAACGAAAACACTAACGACAATTTGTTCATTCAAGACTACACAAAGGGAAGGCCATTCGGCCAACACTCCTTGCCACACCAAGGGATGATTTCCATTCTTTCTTCACACCACAACAAATAAAACATGCTAACTAATATTAATACATGACTTATACTACAATACACATATATGTGGCCACATCCACTATACACGGCCAACTTCAACTTCCCTCACAACATGATTTTCTTCCATTTTAGCATACAACAACACATATACACCATCTATAACACAAGAAAACAAGATTAAAACTCACCTTTCTTCTTCACTTCTTAACTTGACCAAAGTTGGTCGTTAGAACAAACGAACGAACTATTGTCCGAAACAACACTGCCACGTTACTTAGCACCCTTGAATTAGCAAGTTTGCTTGAAGAATTTATTTTTTTGATGGAGGAAATTTGGTCTTGCTTTTTCTCTCTTGGCCGAATAGGCCTCTTTTTTTCTCCTCTTTGGTTTCTTGATTTCTCTAGAAATTTTTGGTAAGTGTTGAAGATGACTTAGTCATCTTCTATAATATATCACATGTTCCATGTGGCCATGGCCCACCATGAAGTGGCCGGCCACCTTGCCTCTATTTTTATTATTTTTTTTTGAATTTTCAAACTTTCCCAAAATAGCTCACTTACTAAATATGGAAAATTCCTCCAAGTGTTTTTCTTAACATTTCCAAGACATTAAAATCATACACAATTTAAGCCTTTAAAACAATCGCAAGTCTCTCGGATAGCCTTGTCCCTAACTTCTCATAATTCACTCGAGTTGTCCCGTTACTCAAAATACGGGATATAACATCCTTCCTCCCGTTTAGAACATTCGTCCTCGAATGTTCAACTAGTCCGTAGGGTCTCATAAGGATCTCGGGGGGTTTCCCTTATCAGTAGACTGAGCATCCGCGTCAACTACATCGTGGTATTAATTGTCTCTATCCGGCACTTGCATTCCCCGTATTCGCTTCCCCCCTTTAGAGGTGTACTTATCTTACTATCCGAGCATATTCGCCTTACGCCTGCATTTTTCTCTCTCGGTCAGACCGCACTTCTGTTTCGATGTTCCAATCCCTCGTACTACTTATCCACTCACTTCCTCTCTTCCGATGTCACTATGCTAGTATTTCCCAAGTCTACTCTACAGCTAGAACGATATCAAGTTACCTTATGACATTCATGCCATTCATGTTTTTCTTTTCACTTGAACTGTGTTGTTCTGTTCGATTAATACCGCCCGTATACTGTCATGTTAATCACCGGAATACGTTCACCCACTAGCATAATCATGCACGGAGCATCACACGCTTTCGGTACACACGTATACTGTCAGCATCTCACTCACAAAAGGTCCCCTAAACACCACTCAAGCTGGCCCTAACTTTAGTGCCGTGAAGCACCTTCTTTTTCCTTACCCGATACAATCCGCCCCGGCCTACGCGACCTCTTAAAATTTTCGCTCATTCAGGATATTCTAGACCCCTTTAGACTACTCTAGCTTTCCACTGCTTCTCATAACTAAAGTTGTGAAACTTCCAGAAACTTCCCAGGGGGTCACCCATCCTGGAATTTCCCTCACTCAAGCACGCTTAACTTCGGAACTACAACGAATTACAGTACTCTAACGTTAGCATAATCGCGTTCAGCTGACTACAGGACCTTCGTCACGCACTTTGGAGTAAAATAAGGTCTTGACAGATTTCCGGACGCCCTCGTAGCACAGTTACCGTTTTGCCCCTCTCTCGCTTTTACCTATTCACGGTCACTAATGGGTATTACCACTTTCCATCCTAGACTCCCGGGTCCATAATAACAATAAACACACCTTAACTACCGTTATTTATTAATACTAGGTTACTAACCCCCAGGTTTTCCATCTACCGCTATTACGCAACAACTATATCACAGACACGCACATATAAGAACATAAATTCTAGTAGCGGTTCATGTACCGTAGCCGCATCCGGTGGTGCCTCCCGCTCCCCGCCTCCTCGTCGAGCAACACGCGGTTCGAAGGACCGCTGGAACTCGGGACTCCGCCGCGGCCTCTACCACGGCCCGCTGGTGCCAGTGTACCCTGCCCCGTAGGGCGCATAGCTGCTGAGGAGGACGAACCAGCAGCCGACCCAATTGGCTGGACCACATCCCCTGGACCACCCCTATACGGGCACTCCCTCATAATATGGCCCGACGGCCGCAAGAAAACAGCACCGGTCTTGCCGCGACGCATTCCCCAAAATGAGGTCTACCACAACGAGAACACTGGGGTAATGGGGGCCTCGTCTGGCCGGAATCTCTATCCATCTGCGGCCCTGAAGCTCTGGAGCTCTGACCAGCTCCTGAATACCCGGTACGATCAAATCTCCTGCCCGGAAACCGTGGGGGCGCACTCTGTGCTGGCTGGGTCGAATACCCCGTACGCTGCTGAGGCTGCCCGCCTCGAAATTCCCCCCCCCCGAATATCTCGCCGATCTAGCCCTTTGGGCTGACCTCTATCGTGATCCCCGTCGGGCCGACGCCTCTGTCGCTCTTCCATGCCCCGGGCATATGCACGTACCGTGCGATGTCCATGTCGGCCGAGCCGCCATCGACACACAACCGTCAATCAAATAATCATCCGGCCCCCATAATATATCTTGTGTACCGTCATCCATATCTCACAACATACGAGGAGCGTATCTCGGCTAAGGAATCAAACTCAGTCGTACTCTCGACGCTCCTACCACGCCGCTTCAAGTGTATAACCGTGTACCCCGGCTCGTCCGATCTCTGGGGTAGAAAATGTGCAAGGAAAGCTTCCACGAACTCATCCCATACACCGGGGAGCACCTCACCACGGGACACTCCCAGACTCATACCGCTGGTTGGCGCAATGTCGTGCGGCCGATACGACGCAAACTCAATGCGTACTCGCCCTCGGAGGCCCTGACAAGTCGCAGCGTACGCCGCATCTCTCTAATAAACTCCTGAGGGTCCTCCTCGGGCTTTGACCCGAAGAACTCTGGCGGATTACAGGTCAGGAAATATCGAGCCCTCTGGCCGTCACGTCCACCGAAAGATAATCATCTCCCCGTCCTCGTCTCGGACCTCGCCCCCGCGCTACCGCCTCCGGTCGCCACCGAACCGTCCCTCATGGCCCCGTCCCTCCGCCCCCGGCCGAGGAGCCGGAGGCTCGGGCACTCGAACCTCGGGGGCGGGCGGTGGGGGCGCCTGCGTGCCGCGCTCGCCGTCGCTTCTGTGTTCCTCGGACGGCGATGGGGTGGCAGAACTAGCCGACCGGGGCACAATCTCCGGCTCGGGCTGGGCATGGGCCCGAGTAACTCTCTGGGCCCGACTGGTCTCTCCTGCAACTGTAGTCTTGCCCTTCTGGGCAATTGTCGCCTTTCTCGGTGGCATCGCTGAAAACATAACAGTTTATTAGAACAGAGTCATCCTAATAATGCAGCTCTATCGCACGATCTAAGATCAGAAAGAAAAGCAGTATCCTAAATGTCCTGTAGCCTCCTGCTTATAGATGTGGTGCACACACACGGATAAACAGGACTCTACTAGACACGGTCGCGGACATTCCGAGGACTAACCGCTCGATAGCCACTTTTGTCACGACCCAACCCCGTAGTCGTGACTAGTGCCCGATCTGGGCACCCAAACGCATCTATCGAAAGCTATCTCAAATTATATCAAACACACCCAAGTATCCAACCGGAGCCGACAAGGCTATATTTCAAATTTAGATGATTTCCAAAAAAAATTTGGCAGAGCTTTACATACCTTATTCGTCCTTTACGCTCGTCCAACTTCAAGTCCCGTTTCGTCCAAAATCTACATTTGGTCATATTTACCAAATATTAATCATAAGGTTTTAAGAATTCGATCTTAACCAATTCTTGGCTACAAAGATTTGGGCGCATCTCCCTATAATTACACCAACCCCGAGATTTCAACTCGGCCAATTTCAACAACAACCCAACAAGAAAACAAACGACAACATTAATAGTCGATTCACAATACGTTCCAACATTAATATTCAATCCCAACATTTTCCAACACTAGACACATATTGCTATATACTTAGAGACATTCCAATATAGTCACTAACTTCATGCAACCAAATCGATATTAACGCTCATACGTTCAACTACTAGTCCGAACCCATTCAAACCACGTGCAATAACGCTTTAAGCAATTCATACAATTTTTCCAACAATCCAAATATTGTTCCATTGCACCCGAAATGGTCCTCAACCCGAGAACAACATCAAATGCGCTCTTCTCTTCCAAATTCATGATTTACATCATTAATCTACTCACTAGCAATGCAATATTCATAAATGTAAAAATTACATAAAATCCACATAAATTCCCAAGTCATCTCATAACCAACATAACATCATTCTAAGTCATCAAACTTGCATTTTTCCTTATAAAATCCATAACGACGACAACGAAAACACTAACGACAATTTGTTCATTCAAGACTACACAAAGGGAAGGCCATTCGGCCAACACTCCTTGCCACACCAAGGGATGATTTCCATTCTTTTCTTCACACCACAACAAATAAAACATGCTAACTAATATTAATACATGACTTATACTACAATACACATATATGTGGCCACATCCACTATACACGGCCAACTTCAACTTCCCTCACAACATGATTTTCTTCCATTTTAGCATACAACAACACATATACACCATCTATAACACAAGAAAACAAGATTAAAACTCACCTTTCTTCTTCACTTCTTAGCTTGACCAAAGTTGGTCGTTAGAACAAACGAACGAACTATTGTCCGAAACAACACCGCCACGTTACTTAGCACCCTTGAATTAGCAAGTTTGCTTGAAGAATTTATTTTTTTGATGGAGGAAATTTGGTCTTGCTTTTTCTCTCTTATGGCCGAATAGGCCTCTTTTTTTCTCCTCTTTGGTTTCTTGATTTCTCTAGAAATTTTTGGTAAGTGTTGAAGATGACTTAGTCATCTTCTATAATATATCACATGTTCCATGTGGCCATGGCCCACCATGAAGTGGCCGGCCACCTTGCCTCTATTTTTATTAATTTTTTTTTGAATTTTCAAACTTTCCCAAAATAGCTCACTTACTAAATATGGAAAATTCCTCCAAGTGTTTTTCTTAACATTTCCAAGACATTAAAATCATACACAATTTAAGCCTTTAAAACAATCGCAAGTCTCTCGGGATAGCCTTGTCCCTAACTTCTCATAATTCACTCGAGTTGTCCCGTTACTCAAAATACGGGATATAACACCTACATTCGGCCAACACTTCCAACAAACATATATAAATGATTCTCATTCATTTCTTCACCCTACAATGATCACAACATGCTAACTAGACCCCAAGTCATTACTTCAATACAACACAACACACACACACCTCACACGGCTATGCACTACACATACAACCTTCACTCCAACATGCCATATTTCATGATTTTCATCCATTTTAACATACTACAACATGCATACAACCTTTATAACACATAAAACAAGATCAAATCTTGCCTTTCTTCTTCAACTTCACAAATAGGCTAGGGTTTGCGATCTACACAACGGACGGTTTGATGACCCAAAAAACACTTCCACGCTAATTAGGGACCTCCAATTAGTGGATTTGCATCAAAGAAATATTTTTGGAATGGCTGAAATTGGACTTGAAATTTCCAAGGGTTGGCCGAGAGTCTCCCTCTCTTATTCTTCAACTTCTATTTTTTTTCTAAGTGTTGGGAATGAATAAAGATGATTACTTGATCATCTTTTGTGCTATCATATGAATGGCACAAGTGTCCATGGCCCACACATGGGTTGGACCAATTAAAATTGGCCACAACATGTGTGGGACCTTTTACAAAGCCACACGGCCACATGGCCCCAATTGCATGATTTTCAACTTCCAAATATTCCAATTTTGGTCCCAAATTTTCCTAATTGTTCCATGCCAACAAATTCATGAACACTTTAGGTCTTAAAACAAAATCGAAGGTCAAAAGTCCCGACTTTATATCCCGGAATGGTTTTGTCTCTATCTTACCATAGTTAAACCGGATTGTTCCAATGTACGAAATACGGGATATAACACTCATGACCTTCAGCGCACAATCTGGAGTGAGTTGAAGTCTTGACACATTTCAAAACGCTCTCATGACACAATTACTATTTTACCCTTTTTAATCCTCCGCATTCACCTTTCGCCTACGGATACGACTACTTCCTGTCCTAGACTTCCAGATCCACTATGGTAATAAACGCACCTTAATTATCGTGACTTATAAATACTTGGCCATCGGCCCTTAGATTTCTGCTTGCCGCTATTAAGTAACAATCGTACAAAGATATACACATACATAGAACACATTTCAATAAGGACTCATGTACCTGTCGACGATCGATCTCCAGCCTGATCTGATGGGCTATAGAGAGAAGTGTACTCCTCATCGTCATCTCCCTCATCTGAATCTGACAAATACAGATGGCCCGGCAACTCCTGGTTCACCGACGTCAGGATAAAATGAATAATCTGTAATGCTCACTGAGGAGGCTGGTCTAACATAGTGCTCCACCATGGGAGCAACTGGCACGATCTCGGGAAGCTCCTCCCCCGGTGTCCCCGCCGAATACTCGAACGGATCTGTATCATATCTGCCCTCCGGGTGGTCCTCCTCACTGGGGGTCAATGACTCTGGAGGAATCGTCGCGGGATCCTCCGAGGGATCTGTCTCGATAGAATAACTGGGGCTCCTTCTGCTGGGCCCTGGAGCCTGAGGTCCTGAAGATACTCTAGGGGCCTTCTTAGCACCCCCACTATCTGAAGCTGGTCTTTTCATCTCTCGTCAAAATGTACCTGCCTGCAGGAGAAGGTATCAGAAGTGATCTTCCCTAGACTCCGGCTCTATCGCACGATCTAAGACAGAAAGAAGGTCACTGATTCCTAAATGCCCCGCAGCCTCCTGTTTATGAGTGTGGCCGGCTTCACACCCATAAACAAGACTCTGCCGGACACGATCTGTAGACATTCCGAGGACGAACAGCTCTGATACCACTTTTGTCACGACCCAACCCCGTAGGCCGTGACTAGTGCCCGAGCTGGGCACTCGTACACACCCATTAACCATAATCATCATACTAATAACATAAGCATGGGCAAAAGTAAGTTGTCGCCTCTATAATCGGATCGCAGCGAGCATAACAAGAACTCATATATATAGAGAGAAATAAAACGTCGCCCCGTAGCGTCACATATACATATATACACAATGTATATGCTTCGTAAGGCCGTCATAATATGTGGGGACGCCCCGTAACACAAACCACGCGTACCCAATCGTATAATACTTACCCATAACCCACACGTATATGTCTACGTACCTCTAAGAGTCATAACAAATCATATGACGGGACAGGGCCCCGCCGTACCCATGAACAAACATATATACATATAACAGAAGTGTCTGTACTAAAAATGTAGGCTCCGGATCAAGGGAGTGCCACAAGATAGCTGAATGGAATCCTAGGCTGGCGGATCACCAGAGCGTGTATCTGTACCTGCGCGGCATGAAACGCAGCCCCCCGAAGAAAGAGGGTCAGTACGGAATATGTACTGAGCATGTAAAGCATGGAATACAGTGAACAGAATCGTACTGAAGTAAGGAGTATAGAAAATAGTACAGTACTCAGAAAAACCACAAGGCTTGCCTTTGAAACATAAAACATGCATGTCAAAATCATATCTGTACAAATGCATAAATAACGTGTCCCGGCCCTCTAGTGAGGGACTCGATAAGTAAAATCATCATATACATGTACCTGTAACGTGTCCCGGCCCTCTAGTGAGGGACTCGATAAGTAAAATCATCATATACATGTACCTGTAACGTGTCCCGGCCCTCTAGTGAGGGACTCGGTAAATGCAGATGCATGACGTGGCCCTCTAGTGAGGGACTCGGTAAAAGGAATCATCATATGCCATCCTGGCCGCCACCCCCGTATCATCACATTACCATATCATCATATATAAATATAACGTGTCCCGGCCCTCTAGTGAGGGACTCGGTGAACAATGCAGTGGAATGTGCACGAATACATGTCCTGGCTCGGGACTCAGTGAAAGACATATGGAGCTTGGCACGAGCAGAGTAGTGAGAAACCATATGCACATAAATCATCATCACAGACTCAATGGATAAGTAAGTAGTCGACGCCCGAGAGTCAAAACGGAAATCATGTTAAGTTCTTTCAAAAACAAGTCGTCAGGACTATACAAAGGTAAATCTCGGGGACCACGGGTATGCATCAACCAACCCGGGCCCGCCCATGAGAGTTAACATCATTATACGTTATAGAATCATTTGCGAACGTATCAAAGCAATCCGGTTTCGTCTAAGAAAGTTACGGACCTTTTTCAACATAAAACCCTTTAGAAACAAAACTTGTTATGCAACCTTTGAAATCCAGTCATACAAAAGACACCAGGACCATAATTTGACTACATTAGGAATACAAATATCAAGAAGCGGAAAAGAATCATACACATGCTCGGATCATCAGAGTAGAATTACCTCGAGGCTCGTATTACAACCTATTCACAACTAAGACATGCCAAAAGAAAGAAAGAATGGGCTTTACATACCTCGTTCGCTTCCTACGCTAATCAGACTTAAGCCTCGGGCTTCCCAAGATCTACAATAGCTCCATCAAACCAAACATTAGCTAAAGGTACTTAGGAATTCAATTCCAAACTAGCACTTGATTCTACAGAAATTTGGGCAGCATTTCCCCTGTGAATGCAACAACCCCGAGAATTCAACTCGGCCAAATTCATCAACCACAATACCAACAACCACACTAACAACATCAATAATCAACTCAAAACGCATTCTAACATTAGTAGCTCTTTTCTACATAGTTCAACACCATTCCATTATATTCAATTCAACTACTTACATTCAAACTAACATCAACGCTCATACGTTCAATTACTAATCCGAAGCCATTCAAACAATATTCAAGAACACTTTAGACATTTCACACAATATTTCAAACAACCCAACCAACACTCTAATTCACCCGAAACCTTCCCAATTCAACAAGAACAACAACAACACCTTTCTTCCTCCTAAACTCATAAACTACACCAACAATCTACACGTTAACAATGTCATTATCATAAACATAAAATTACATTCAAACCACGTTAACTTCCAAAACAACCCGCAACAATTACAACTTCAACCTGATTCGTTAAACTTTCATTATCACTATAGATTCCACAACAACAACAACCAACAATACTAAATAAAATTAGTTCAACATACTTACACCAAATCAGCCCATTTTCGGCCACAACATCAACATACAATTCCCATAATTTTCATCCATTTCCACACACTACAACAACACCCAAGCATGCTAAATACAATTAATTCGCCACTCCTACACAACATCACATATACACGGCCACACACCCACACACACGGTTTAACATCAACATCTATATTTTCATTATTCTCATTCATTTCTACATACTACAACATCCGTAAACCATCCATAACATATAAAAATAAGATTGAACCATACCTCTTTCACTTAGTTCTTCAAGTTGGCTATGACTTGCACCTTGAACCAACGCCCGTTCTTACTACTCCAACGACTCCACCACGTTATTATGCACCTTCTAAGGAGTGGAATTACTAGAGGAAATTATTTTTTTTGATCACTTTTTCTTGGGCTTGCTCGGCTAGAGATAGGGCCGAATGGTGCTCTCTCTCTTGTTCTCCAAGTTTCTTGAAATTTCTTAAGTTGGAAGGTGATGAATATGATCATTAGTCATCTTAATACACACATATATTAAGCATCCATGTGGCCATGGCCCACACCTCATGTGGCCGGCCACTTGGTCATTTTTTTCATGAAATGTCAACTTTCTAGAATTAACTTTTGGCCCCAAATGTTTCCTTAATATCCCATGCCAACAAAATCATAACCAACTCATGTCTTAAAACAAAATCGTAGTTAAAAATCTCTACTTCGGGATTAACTCGGATTATCCCAATGTACGAAATACGGGATATAACAATGGATCTTTCAGTAAGGATACCAGCTCAGCAGGCAGAGTCGTGGCACTCCACTTGCTTCAGAGTTGCCCTGTGAGTCAGCATGGCTGTATATGCATTTACATGGGTATGGCAGGGCCCTATTTTGGCCACTTTATTTTATGTTATGTACTCCTGTAGAGGCTCGTAGACAGCTATGCACAGTTAGATGTTTTGTGATCATGTCGACTTACACTATGTTGTATCATTATTATGGATAGTCTTACCGGCATATGCACTCAAGAGTTAGTTTGAAAACGTAAGTATGTTATCTTTTGGGCTTGTGCCCCTATGGTTTATGGTACCTTGGTCTTATGTTCCCTTTCGAGGTATAGAAAACGTGGGTTATAAGTTAGTTCACTCGGTTCCCGTAAGGTGCCGAGTGCCAGTCACGCCTTACCAAGGTTGGGATGTGACATTCACGCTGAATCTATATTCAATAATAAGGACATTAATGTCACTATAATGAGCTTAGTAACAATTATCGAGCAGCTGTAACACCCCGTAGAATATAGAATAGTTTGATTTGAAACATGGAATAAGTGTGCGATAAAGAGGCTAACGTTAGTGTAAATCCTCTTAAATGTAGACTTGCGAACTCGGACGAATAAGCCGTAGCTAAGCACAGTGAGGTGGAACGTATGTTAAGGCTCGTCCCTTTCTTTCAAAGGCATGATTCTGGCGTATAATTTCATAAATGTTTCCGTAACCTTAAAGCTAAAAGTCCATGGTTCTTAAACCTTTTTATGATGTTAAATGAAATATATTCAAGAGGATTGTGACGATGATGATGATTCTCTTCTAGAAACTCCGAAGCTATGATTTGAGAGCATTATGATATTGTTGAGCCATTCCATGAATCCTTTAACCGTACTTATTGTTGAGCGTCTCACCTCATGTTACTCGTTCCTTCGAGGTGAGATATAGCGATGATAACGATTCTCTTTCCAATGCTATCTAAGTTCATGATTCTCGAGACTCCCATGACATTATCGATTTCATCTTACGATGGTTGATTCTTCAAGGAATGATATAGTGACAATGGTAATGCTAATGATGATGTTGATTTTATTTATGTATTTTTACGTCTATGTATGTATGTATGCATTGCACTCCCGTGATCGGTTAGGGATAACACCGTGCTCATACGCCCGGCAAGATAACACCGAGTCTATATGGCCGAGCAAGATAACACCGCGTCTATATGGCCGGGCAAGATAACACCGCGCCTATATGGCGGGCAAGATAACACCGCGCCTTAGTGGCCGGGCAAGATCGTTATATATATGCCAGCGCCTTAGTGGCGGCAAGATCTTATATATATGACCGCGCCTTAGTGGCCGGGCAAGATACTATATATATTACCGCGCCTTAACGGCCGGACAAGATATTATATATGGATATATATGGAAAAGGTTTTCTTTAAAAGCTAAGCATGCACGACATTCGCCTTAAAAGGGCATTCAAAGGCGAGTGTTAATGCTGCTTTATATCACTTTATCCCTATACGTCCATTGTATTATTTTCCATGTCCGGTATTTCTTACTATGTCACCGTTCATGCCTTACATACTCGGTACATTGCTCGTACCGACGTCCCTTCTTGTGACGCGTTTCATGCCACGCGGTGCATACGGATGAGCAGAGGATATTACTAGAAGATGTTCCAAATGGATTGGCGAGCTCCATTTCCTTCCGGAGTGTTGCCGAGTCAGAGTATCTATGTTATGGTATCTTGATTGATGTTAGAGACTTTGCAGACAGAGTCACGTATATAGCATGTCAGTCTTGTAAGCGGCTCTGCAAGCCGATGTATCATTATGCATTATGTTACAAATTTCATATGATTACAATTTTACTTGATTTGAGAACGACGAAAAGAATAAGTTTTTGAAAAGCTTTCATTATGCATTTCATTTCGTGATTTAAGAGTCCGCCGAGATCGCCAGAATATAACGAGAACCAGCGGGTTCGCTCGGCTCTGAGTAAGGGGTCGGGTGCCCATCATGCCCTATTACAATTGGGGTGTGACAAATTGGTATCAGAGCTGTTCGTCCTCGGGGGGAAGAATGTTATGTCCCGTATCTTTGCATAGGAACATTATAAAGCTAACATTATAAAGCTAAGTGCGACAAGTTAAAGACAAAGCGGTTTTAGGGTTCCCGCGAGGGGTTTCGCATCCGATTTTGTTTCTACGCACAAGTTGCCTATAGATTTCATTTGGTATGGAAAGATTATTGGAGATTAAGGATTAATTAACCATAAGTGGGTTTATTAAGTGAGATTGGGAACAAAAATCGCCCTTCGCCTTTTGGCCCTGCTAGGGCAAGGCGGGTTCTTTACCAAAATATTTGAGGGGGCACTTTTTTCCCAAAACTTGAAACAAAATAAGGTAAAAATCGTCATTCCAATTTCA
>NW_026717543.1:0-14662 GCF_029784015.1 Lycium ferocissimum | reverse complement strand
GTTTTGGGTGAGCATAAGACGTTTATAAGGTATGTAAGGCTACCCATTCCTTCCTTTGGCATGCCTTAAGCACACTAGATCGATATTGTAGCCTCGAAGGCAATTCTGCTCCTTGAAATCCGAATTAGAAATTGAGCACTATTCATTCAATTGAATTGAACCTTGGAAGCCTTCTTTTGCTTGGAAAGTAATTAAATGTCCGAACACTATCCAAATGTAGTCTGTTACATCTCGCACTTCGCACGTCGGAATATTTTTAAGTTGTTGCGACAAATTAGGGACGAGGTTATTTTCCGACTTTGTTGTAAGGCATAAGTGTCTTATGATTTTATGGAATGGAATTATTAACAAAAAAATTTGGGGTTAAAAGAAGAATTTTGGAAATTAGGAGTTCATGGAAAAAATAAGGCCACATGTAGTGTGGGCCATGGCTACTTGGAAGATCAATATTTGTAGAAGTGGATGATTTATTAAGTCATTTTATCATGTTCATCTTTTGGAAATTTCTAGAAATTTGAAGAAAGACTTGGAGGGAAAAGAAAAGAATTGGAAAAAAATTTGGAGAAAATAGGGGCACATGACCGGCCATGTGCCCTCTCTATATACATATATATATGTGTGTGAATAACTTACAAGGCAATCCATCATTTGGAACTTAGAAAGTTCAAGAGAAATCAAGAAAAAGAAAAGAAAAGAGAGAGGGGTTAGGCTGCCATGGCGGCAACACTGCCCCTCTTGTTTGGTTATGGAAAAAATATTTCTTCATGTTTTCCTACTAAGTTGAAGGTCCTCGTCGACATGGAATAATTGTTGAAGCAAGAAAAACGCTCCTCTTTGCAACCATGTTCTAGCCGAGGAAGGGAGAAGATGAAAGGGAAGGTATGGTTCAATCCTCTTTTACTTGTTTTGTGGATGTTGTGGACGTGTAATAGTGTATGGAAATGGATAAAAATCATGAAGGGTGGTGTTGCAAGTTGTGGCCGTGTATGTTGGATTGTATAGGGATGAAGAACTAATTGAATTTAGCATGTTCTTGTGTTGTTGTAATGCATAGAAAATGAATGAAACTCATGGAATGTTGAATGTTGTGTTGTGGCCGAATATGGGCTGAATTGGTATAGGTATGGTGAACTAATTTTATGTTGCATTTTGGTGGTTGTTCGTTGCGGATTATGTAGCGAAAATGAAGGTTTAACGACTTATGTTGGTGTTGCAATTGTTGCGGGCTGTTTTGAAAGTTAATATAGTTCTAATATGTTCTCTTATACTTATGAAGTTAGTGTGGAAATGTAGGGAATTGTGGACATAGCATGAGAATTGGAAAGAAAGAAACGCATTATTGTTGTATCCATTAAGTTGGAAGATTTGGTCGCATAGCATATTGTTGAATTGTCTTGAAATATGGCGCGAATTGCACTAGAATGCGTTATGAATTGATTATGGATGTTGTTATTATGATTGTTGGTTTGGTTGTTGTTGATATGGGCCGAGCCATAATTCTCGGGACGGTGTATTTACGAGAGGAGATGCTTGCCCAAATTTTTGTAGACAAGAGAAGGATGGGAGATTTGAAAGCAAAAGTCTACTATCGACAATTGGTAAACTTGACCATTTGCAAATTCTGGACGAAACGGGATTCGAGATTGAACGAGCATAAGACGTCCGAAAGGTATGTGAAGCTATCCCTCTCCTTCTTTTGGCATGTCCTAGGTATACTAGGCTTGAATTTGAGCCTCGGGGGTTATTCCGTTCATCGAAAGTCGATTACGAAATTGAGCACTATTCATTCGGTGCGATTGAACTAGAATCTTTATATTTTGTTGGAAAATGTTCAAACGTCCGTAACTTGCAGGAATGTGATCGAATTGCCTTGAAACTTCATAGATGACTCCATTAAGTGATACTTTATAGAACCTTTCAAAACCACTCCGAAGGGAGTGTGATATTTTATTATTTAAACTTTTCAAAACCACTCCGAAGGGAGTGTGATATTTTATTATTTAAACCTTTCAAAACCACTCCGAAGGGAGTGTGATATTTTATTATTTAAACTTTTCAAAACCACTCCGAAGGGGGTGTGATATATTATTTTCTAAAGCTTTCTTAAAATCACTAGAAGGAAAGTGCGATATATTATTTTCTAAGGCTTTTCTAAAACCACTCGAAGGGGGTGTGTACAAAACCACTCCGAAGGGAGTGTGATATTTTATAAAACTTTTTAAAAACCACTCCGAAGGGGTGCGATATTTTATTATTATTACTAATATTAATATGCCCGAAGGGGCTAGGATTAGTATTATGTCGCGAGTGGCATGCCCGATGGGGCCGGGGTGGCCGTATGCGCGAGTGACATGCCCGAAGGGGCTAGGATTATGTCGGGCCGCATGTCCAGGTGGGGCCGGGATAGACGTATGTTGGACCGGCATGCCCGAAGGGGCCATCATTTTACGTCGGGGCCAGCATGTCCGATGGGGCCAGGATAGACGTATGCTGGACCGGCACACCCGAAGGGGATTGTTATTATTATTATTACTATTATTATTATTATTATTAGTATTATTATTATTATTATTATCGTCATTATCATTATGCCGGAAGCGGCAATGCCCGAAGGCCATCATTATTCTTTTGCGCCGGAAGCGGCCGTTCGAAGGGACTATTTTATTTAAATATTTAATTCATGTCGAGGTAACCTAAACTTGCTTTACATGTTGTATCTTCCCGATTTACGCTTTGTAATGCTTTACATACTCGGTACATATTCCGTCGACCCTCCTTCTTCGGGGAAAGCGCGTTTCATGCCACGCGGGTACACCCGGATGAAGAAGACTTGCTAAGTTGTCCCCGCGGGATTGGCGAGCTCCACCTCAGTTCGGAGTGTTGCCGAGTCAAAGTGTTCGGGTCGCGGTTTTTAGCATATGTTAGAGACTTTGCGAGACGATGTCGTGTGGATAGTGCGTCGGGAAGTGCGAATGATTTGTAAATGTTAAAAGAGTATGCGTTTTCAGATAATGTTTATTGTTTGAAAAGTTTCATGTTTCTTAAATTTTTTTGAAATGACAGGTTTTAGTAACGCGAACGTTTAAGGGTTCGCTCGACTCTGAGGAGGGTCGGGTGCCCATCACACCCCAGTAAGGTCGGGGTGTGACATAGTCAAATCGCCTCAGATTCTCCATGTATGGCCTCATAGACTCTAAATGTTCAAGATTTATGTCCGCCCCTCGGCTTGACCGAGGTGGGCCCATGCATTGAGACCCCTATTTGTTCTATTATTTTTATTTTGTAAAATACTTTTGTTTATGAATTTGGCCATCATAAAATAATGTTTCGAACTACGTTACGATATTCTAAATATTATTTTGAATCATAGATACTATATTGGAAGTACTTTTATGGAACGAACCCGTATTGACCAATTGTTCGAATTATTTGACTAAAGAGTTAGCATATGACATTACTAAGTTTCAAAAAGGCGTTTTGGTATACAAATTGCATTGGTTGCTCACGACTCTGCTCGTGCCTTATTATGATTTCGTTCGCCGGTGCCCGGGCCGGCTTTGTAATTGTGCGCCTTATGATAAATTCGGCGGTATGTTGTGTTTCGGTTTCGAGACCTCGCCATAGGCCGGTTACCGTATATGCGGTTATGCGCTGTGATATGGCGAGATGATATGATTTGTTTTGTTGATGCGGTATGTCGCGATATGCTATGTGTGATACGATATGTTTGGGGTTTGTACGGGATTTGAAATCTTACGGGTATCTTTGTGTTGTGGCACGGTGTCGGAGTGGTGACCACATTCCCGACGTTATGCACGATTTTGATTTGCATTATGTACATATGTCCTCGGTCTGAGACTTTGTTGTATTAAAAAATATTTTCTTTCCGTATTTTTATTTTGTTTACGGTTTGGATTTTGTACTCGATGCTTTACATACTCGGTACTTCACAATGTGTGACCCCGCTTTCTTCGAAGGTAGAACGTTTCATGCCCGCAGTACGGACGTTGGTGATCCCCACCGTAGGCCACACTCTCTGCTTTATATTGGATTGCTCCCTTTGATCGGAGCGTACATTTTGGTATATATTTCTGTCATGTTTATCCTTATGTATATTTGGACTATTTGGGTACGACGGGGCCACATTTCTTCCCGTGTGATTACGTACTGTCTGTCAGAGGTATGTGGACATATTTTGTGGGTTGTGCCTACTTCCGTATGATTGTGTTTGTATACGGTGTGTTGGGCGATCCCATTCGCGCGGCGGCCGAATCGCATATGTATATATGATATTTTGTTGGCCCTGTGTGGCCTTATTAGTATTTTGCGTGCGGGGGTTATTTTGGATAGTCCATAAAACAAAGGAAACTTCTGTCGAAATTTTTATGGAAATCATCTAAACTTAGAACATGGCATATAACGTAAACTATCATTCCGTTATATATTCGATCGCGTTCGTTATGTTTTGAGATAGTGTTTGATAGATGTGTTTGGGTGCCCAGATCGGGCACTAGTCACGGCCTACGGGGTTGGGTCGTGACAACAAATATAAGAATCAGAATGCCAAAATGCTTACTCCTGAAATACGAATCATGCATATCAAAGTCATGTCTCATATCCGGCCCATGAAACCGATGACATAAGCGAATAATCATCATAGTCATAGTTAAGTAACACATCATAATATCATAACTTATCATATGAGATGACATTAACCGATGTGGGATTCGCCTAAACCAATGTGGGATTTGCCTAAACCAATGTGGAATTTTGCCTCATCATTGGGTTTGCCCCACCACTGGGTTTGCCCCACCATTAAGATTTTGCCCACCACCGATGCTCCGATATAGAAAATCATATCCCCGAATACATACATATAACATATAACGTGTCGAAACCCTCCGTTGATGGACTCGATAAACGGAATCATCATATCATCATATATCACATCATATCATCGTATATCATATCAGAAATCATATATCATATCATATCATATGCGGTCCATAATGGGACCCGGCGGACAGAACGTGGTCGCCACTCCATCTGGGCGCCACAACACATCATACTTCGGAATATTGTATACCTCCGAACACATCATACTCCGTATCACATCATATATCATATCACATCATACTTCGGAAAAACACGTCATACTTCGGAATATAAGCATAGTGCGCGTGATAACATACGGCCGGGACTCAGCGAAAGAGGTAACAACAGAACGCACGAGCAGAATCGTAAGTAGCCATATGCATATAAATCATTATTACAAACTAAACAGAATAACCAAAACGAACTATTATTTCAAAACCAAAACAATAGTCAAATCAAATTTCCTCCGAATGTCACTCGGGAACATATCAAACCGAACTTCAGAAACCATAGTCACGTACCAAAATCATATGCATAAAAATACTCATTTCGGACTCAACGGATAAATAAGTAATCATGCTGAAATGATGGAAAGATAGTCATATTAAGTTCTTTCAAAAAGTCGTTAGCACTATACAAAGGAAAGCCGCGGGACCCACGGACGAGCGTCAACTCAATCCGGGCCCGCCTATGAAAGTTAAAGTCATTACTCGTTATAGAAACTTCTACGAACGTTTCATAGCAATCCGAGACCATATGTGAAAGTTACGGACGTTCGTAGTTACAAAACTCTTTTGAAAACAAAACTTTTTATGCAACATTTGAAAACCAATCATACAAAGACATATAACCCATAGCTTGACCATATAAGGATGCCAACATCAAAAGCAAATAAGCATCGTAAACATGCTCGGACTTTAAGAATAGAATTACCCCCAAGGCTCGTAACGTGTCATCCAAGCTTAGCCATATCTAAGACATGCCAAAAGAAGGAAAGGTAAGCTTTACATACCTCGTCGCCTCTACGCTAATCCGAGACTATAAGTCTCGACTTCTCAAAATCTACAACAACGTCATTAGGCATCGAACATTAGTCATAAGCACGTAGGAATCGAATTCCAAGTTAGCACTTGACCTACAAAAAGTTGGCGGCACTTCCCATGAAATAATTTGTATGTGGACAACCCGATAATTTAACTCGACCAAATCTTCAACAACAATACCAACAACCATATAAACAATATCAATAATCAATTCCAAACACATTCTAACATTTAATTCTTTTCCATATGATTCGACAACATTCCCTTTATATTCAATTCGACTACAAACATTCAAGTGTTGGACGCTCACATATTCAAATACTAATCCGGGATCATTCAAACAATATTCAAGAACACTTCTAACAATCCGCACAATATTCAAAACAACCCAACCAATACACAACTCCACCGAAACCTTCCAAATTCAACAAGAACAACAACAACACATTTCTTTCTTCCAAATTCATGAACTACACCAACAATCCACACTTTAATAACGTTATTCTCAAAAATACAAGAAACCATATTAAGATCACATTAGCTTTCAAAACAGCCCACACACGATTGTAACCTCAATTTGAACCATTAAACTTTCTTTTGCATCATTGAATCCACAACACAACAATCCAAAACACTAAATAAAATTTGTTCATCATTTCTACATAACATCTTGCCATATACACGGCCAAGCCCACAACGAATATAACTTCAACTTGAACCATTCAATACCTTCGTTCTCATCACATAATCCATGACAACAACAACCAAAATACTAAGTAAAATTAATTCGCCATAACCTACTCAAAACAGCCCCTATACGGCCAATCATCAACATGCATAATTTCATGAGTCTCATTCATTTTCTACACACACAACAACATACAAACATGCTAAATACAATTAATCCATCATTCCTACACAACACAACTACACACGGTTCCACTTCAACCCCATAATTTCATGAATTTCATTCACTTTTACATTTCACAACATGTACAAATCATCCATAAAACACATAAAGAAGATCAAACCTCACCTTTTCCCTTCAACTTTTCTATTCGGCTAGACTTGATGCTTTGCAAAACGAATGGTTTGCTTGCTCCATGACCACTCCACATCGTAGAGGACCTTACATTAGTAGAGAAACTAGAAGAAAATATTTTTTTGTGGTCAATTTTTGGACTCCAATTTCTTGGTCATGGCCGAATGGCCTCTTAATCTTTCTCCATGCTTCTTGAATTTTCTAGGGTGCTAAATGATGAAGATGACTAAATTGTCATCTTATCTCACCATATATAACTATCACATGTGAGCTATGGCCCACATCCAACAAATGGCCACATATGGCCATTTTATATATATATTAATTTCCAAATTTTCACTTCTAGCCCTTAATTTTCATGAAATGCTCAACTTTTCATAATTCACTTTTAACCTCAAATTTTCCTTATTCCAAATTTACCCTTAATACTCCATACTAATAAAAGATGAAAATGCAACTTATGCATTCTAACAAAGTCGGAAAAAAATAGCCTCGTCCATAACTTGTCGCAACCAACTTAAAATATTTCAACGTACAAAATACGGGATATAACATCCTCCCCCCTTTAGAACATTCGTCCTCGAATGTTCAACTAATCGCATAAGGTCTTATAAGGGTCTCGAAGGGGTTTCCTTTATTACCATAGCATGCACTCTCACCTACCAATCATATTTCTTTTTCATCTCTTCTTCAACTTCTCAAATCATTTTCTCCCTGTTTTTACTCTGCCACAGTACCTTAACAAAAGCCATGTCTTTAGTACGTAACCTTCTTACTTTACGAACAACATAACAAGGTCCAATACATATCGAGTTACACCTTTCCTTCTTGTAATTCCCTTTACTCGACTTGTAACATTCTAGGCACATTATCTCGTGTTCATAATCAATCCTATAATATAACACTTCTTACTCCTTTACCCTTTCTGGTCAACTTTATCCCTAATACCTCACAAGCTGTCTCATCAATACATTCATATACATCACAATTCCTTCCCTCTGTACCCTTGTCTTAATCTCACTATTACTATCGGCACGACCTTTCAAGTCGTATTACAAACCCATATCTCATTCTCTTTTTTTTTTCTGGGGAACATTTCGGCAGAGTTTCCTCTATATTTCTTACTATCTCAAAACCTGCACGCAGGAAATACCAACAATGCCTCACAGGGCCAACATACATATATACATATCATATCACAGCCTCACAGGGCTCCCAACATCAACAACAGTACGAAAATGATGAACATACCTTGTATGCCCAGCTTAAACCCACTTTGTTACACTTTCTTGTTCACTTTCCCTTTTAATCTTCAACTTGCATTTCAATCGTACTTCAGTACCTTATCCCACATATGTCTTTCATACCTTTGCTTACGTGCGTGCTCTGTAGCTTCCAATATCATCAATCACTTTCTTCGGTCGATGTCATTCTTCTCGCTAACGATCAAAAGTCAAGGTAGGGAATCTCATTTCCTATGACTTGGCTCTATGGCGGGAACTCGGATGTGAAAGAAAGTCCCCCTAGATGCCCCGTAGCCTCTGTTTATAAATGTGGCGCGCAAACACCATAAACAAGACTCTACCTTGACACGACTTTAAATTGAGCATCAACCCCTAGGACGACTGCTGCGATAGCAATAGAGTTGTTCGCTAATGATCTGACGACCTATAAGTAGTGAGGGAGAAAGATAGAAAACCTCCTATAGTAGGAAGTGAGAAAAGGAAGGGAAAGGAGTATGACAAAATAGTGTTATATCCCGTATTTGGAACGTCGGGACAATTCGGGTTAACTATGATAAGTTAGGGTTAAGACCATTCCGGGATACGAAGTCGAGATGTTTGACCTTCGATTTTGTCGCAAGACCTACGTGTGTATGATTTTATTGGCATGGAACATTTTGGAAAATTTGGGACCAAAAGTGGAAGTTTTGGAAGTTGGAAATTATTGGGGGGGAAAAAAGGGCCATGTGGCCGGCCACTCTTGGAGTGGTCCATGTCCACATGGTTGGATATTAATTGGAATTAAAAGATGACAAAGTCATCTTATTCTATCACTTTCATCTTTAGAATTTTCAAGAAATTTGGAGAAGAACAAAGCTTCAACCTCACGGCCAAAGAAGAGGAAAAATCACGACCAAGAGTAAGCCACCAAAAAAATTATTCCTTCAAGCAAACCTACTAATTGGAGGGTGCTTAGTAACGTGGAGTTGTTGTTTCAAGCGTTGGATTGTTCGTTTTCATCCTTGGCCAACTTTAGACAAGTTGAGGAGTTGTGAAGAAAGGTAAATTCTAATCTTGTTTTATGAGTTATGGAAGGTTTATGTGTGTTGTTGTATGTTGATATGGATGAAATTCATGAGATATAGCATGATGAAGTTGAGCCGTGTACCATGGTGTTTGGCCGTGTGTATGTGTGTTGTGTGTCTAGGTGATGAACTAAGTTTTATGTAGCATGTTTGGTTATTGTAGAGGGTTGAAATGAATGAAAATCATGAGGTATGTATGTAAGTGTGTTGGCCGAATATGGCCTCTTATGGGTGTCAAGAAATGAATTAGTTTTCTTGGAATTTTAGTTGTTGTTGTTATGTGGATTCTATGTTGGAAATAAGAGTTTAATGATTCAAATTGGTATTGTAAGTGTTATGGGCTGATTTGGAAGATTTGGTGCATTTAGTGTTTTTTTTTATTTTTATGGAAATGACATGGTTAGAGTATGGATTGTTGGAGCAAATCACGATTTGAAATCGAGGAATGTATTAGAGTTGAGGTTCTCGGGTTTGGGGACCATTTTGGGTGGAATGGAGTATTTGTTGGATTGTTGGAAATATTGTATGAATTATTTAAAGAGTTCTTGAATATTGTTTGAATGGTTTTGGATTGATAATTGAATATGCGTTGGTTTGATTACATGTCGGGTTGTATGTATGTAGTTGTAGTGAGTATAATTGGAATGTTGTTGGAATGTGTGGAGAAGAATTTTCAATGTTCGAATGCGTTTCGAATTGATTGTGGATATTGTTGGAATGATTGTTGGTGTTGTTGTGTTGTTGAATTTGGCCGAGTTGAATTCTCGGGGTTGGTCCATTTATAAAGGAAGTGCTGCCCAAATTTCAGTACAATTATGTGTTAGTTTGGAAATGAACTTCTAAATGCTTGGTTGACGTTGGTATTTATTAATGTTATGTAGATCTTGGAGAATTCGAGATATAAGTTTGATTTGGATTAGCGTTGGGTGCGAGCGAGGTATGTAAAGCTTAACTCTTCTTTCTTTTGGCATGTCTTAGTTGTACATAGGCTACGACACGAGCCTCGAGGAAATTCTATTCCCATAATCCGAGCATGTCTATGATTCGCGTTTGTCTCTTGGTATTCGTACGTTGATGTGAGAAAAATATTGGCTTTGATGTTTTGGAATAATTGATTTTTCTTAAATTGCATAAAAGTTTGGTTTTCAAAAGAGCCTTATTCTTATACGATGTTGAAACTACGAACGTTCATAACTTTCGACTAAGGGCTCGGATTGCCTCGATATCGTTGTGGAGGTTGTATGACGTGTGATGAGTATGTTTTCCATAGGCGGGCCCGGCTCGGGTTGACACTCGTCCGTGGGTCCCGCGACCTTCCTTTGTACATTTCTGATGACGTTTGAAAGAGTTTGGTATGACGATTTTCCCGATTCCCAAGTATGGTCATTTTACTTACTTTTTGAACTTATGATAACGATTTTATGCATATGGTTACTAACGACTACGCTCGTGCGTGTTGTTGGTACATCTTTCCGGTTCCCGGGCTGGTTATGTTGTCGTGCGCACTATGATATATTCCGGTGTTATCTTGTGTTACGGTTCCGAGACCTCGCCATGGGCCGGGTTCCGTTGTATGGAGTTATCTGTTTGTGATATGGCTTATGATGTGTTGTGATGATGTGTTACGTTCGGGGTTGTACGGAGATTTGAAATCTTAATGGTGTTATCTTGTGTTATGGCGCCATCGAGATCAAACGCGAGCGACCATATTTTCTATGCCCTTTTGCATGCTTTCTATTTTGAAAATAAACATTTGGCATTTTGGAAATGTACTTACTTCGGTACGGTCACATTTCGAGTGTGACTCGGATTTATTCTTGTATTTTAAAATGATACTCGGTACATATTTCGTGCGGCCCCCTTTCTTCTAAATTGCGTTTCATGCCGCCGAGTACATGAATTCGGTTGGCGATCCGCCGGTACACAGGATACCTATCTCTTGTGTTGGAGTGCTCCTTTTATCCCGGAGCCTACATCTTGGTACATACTCGTTCGTTTGTGTGTGTGTGTGTGTTCGGGGGTACGGCGGGGCCCATTCCTTCATAATATGATTACGTTCATTTCATGCTTTAGAGGTACTGTAGACGTATATGTGGGTTATGTGCCTACCTTGTACGGATGGGTTTGTATATTATATGTTTTGGGCCAATCTTGAGTAGTAGTTTGATAGCCTTGTCGGCTTTCGATATATATATATATATATATGAATGGGTTTGAGATGTGTTTGAGACGGCGTTTGATAATTGTATACGCGTAGAAGGACTGTGTGTGATTCGGGTTCGATGAATGCGTTTGGGTGCCCAACTCGGGCACTAGTCACGGCTTGTACGGGGTTGGGTCGTGACAAAAGTTGTAGAAACGGTTTGTCCTCGAAATGTCTACGAGCCGTGTCTCGTAGAGTCTTGTTTATCGGTGTGTTGTGCACCACGTCTATAAACGAGGCTACGGGACATTTAGGGTGTTACTTTTCTTTGAATCTTAGATCGTGCGATAGAGGCATGATGCTATTAAGATGACTCTTTTCGACCAATTGTTATATCTTTCGGCGATGCCTCCGAATAAAGGAACGGCCGCCCCGAAGGGCAGGTGGTGGCGGAGAGACTAATCGGGCGCGATAGTTACACGGAGCTCGTGCTCGGACTACGCCGTGCTAGCTTCGGTCGGAAGGTTCGGCCACTCCGCCGCCGGGGAATCGGGGCGGGTCTCGGTGCCCCACCTCACCCTAGTGCGAGGATAGGGGCGAGGGAATGCGTTCGGTTATTGATACGATATGTGGCGGGGACAAGCTCGCGGACGCGGCCGGTAATGATGATGACGGGCGTGATGGCTGAGGGTTCGCGATTTCTTGACGTGCGGCCCGCGAGTTTTTCGGGTCTAAGCCCGAGGACCCCCCCGCGATTTCATTCGACGGATGACCGCTCATTGGGACGGTCTTATATATCGAGACTTGAGGTCCGTTGAGTTATGCCTCGCAAGTTGCGAGATATCGCACTTAAGTGACATTGTTATATCCGTATTTTATACGTTCGGATATTTCAAGGTAGTCGTGGCAAAGATAAGGGAATGACCGTCTCCCAAAATTATTTTAATGTACAAGTTGGTTAGGAATATGAGTAGTATGGAAATATCGGGAAAAGTTAAGGGTAAAAAAGGAATTCACAAAATGGTTCACGGAAATAATGCGGAAGGCCGGGGGCAAAACGGAATTTCACACAAGGATCGGGGATAAAGATTATATTATACGAGTATGAGAATGTATATATATGGAATTCGGAGAGCGTGGAAGTAAACCGGTTAACGTGATCACTCGAGGATAGCCCTTGTAACCATAAGCCAAGGTGGGGCCCGCCCATCGGGACGTTATAAAAGACATATAAAGAGATATATGGGTAGTACATGTGAAGTTGAGCAAGTCTTAAGAAGGACCCATAAGCCAAAAATGAGTGTAAGCCCTCCAAAAGGACGATTTAAGAAAACGTTTCCGGATGACCTGACTTTAAGAGGCAAACACGGCATTATACGTTGGAATTTGGGAAAACCCCCAGAAATAAAAGTTGTAGATAATTGAATTATCTTTCCAACGGTAGGTTGTGGACCCTGACACGATGTCGGAATCAAAAGTTATGGCCATTTTAAGAGAGAGACCTTAAGCTGCCAAAAAAATAATAAAGAGAAACCGCGGGCCCCACATGGGGAGGTCGGTGAAACCCGACTTAGGGGTGCTATAAATTCCCCATAAATCCTATTTTTCAGAAATATTAGCATTCTAAAATTTCTAGAATTCTCTCAAACTTCTCCCAAATATTATAGTTTGATAAATCGAATTTAACAAGATTTCGCCAAACTAGTCCGTGAAAGGTGATTGTTCTTCTTTCTACTCAAGGGTGGCGTTGGAGAAAATTTATGTGGCTGAGTTTCTTCAAGTATAAGGTATTTTATATCTTGTGTTGAGTTTATTTTAAGGTCTAGCAAGCTTTAAAAACGAAAATAGTTATGGAGAAGGGTCATAAAGTGTTGTGTTGAAGCGATTGTGTTTATGGGCTGTTTGAACATGTTGTGGCCATGTGTATGGACTGATTTATATATGTAAAGATGGTATATAATATTGTTAGTTTGTTGGCGAGATTATACTCCTCGATTGGGACGAAAGGAAGTGCATGTTGTTGTTGTATGTTGAAAAACATCGTGTGGGATGTTTATGGAACATATTGTTATGAATAAAAGTGTTGTGATGTTGATATTATTGGCATGATTGTTGGTGTTGTTGTTGATAATTTGGCGGGTTGAATTCCGGATTCTTTTGTTGATTAAAAATTGGCCGAGTTAGATTCTCGGGGATGGTGTATTACGAGGAGGAGATCTTTGCTTAGAAATTTCGGCTAGATAACAAGTAAATGTATTTGAAGGATTAAGAGAGGCATATGATAATGAACCTAACGATAGTGTCGATCTTCTTGAATGTAGACTAACAAGTTGGACGAACAAGCGTAGCTAGTAAGAGCGCGCGCGGGTATGTTAAGGCTCGTCCCTTTTCATTCTATGGCATGAATCATACGTTGCGATTTTATAAATGCTCCTTAGCGTCCTTATTTTCAAAAGTTAGAAGTTATGATTTCAAAGCATGATTTTCCTTCCTAAAAGTTTATGAATGATTTCCAAAATATCCATTTCTCCAAAATCCAAGTTTTACGATTTTTCGAAAGTTTTATGACCAAAACAACGACTATGATTTTAGGATGACCATGATGATGCTAGATATGAGGAAATGACTAGAACGAATATATCAAGGATATGTTCTTACCATGAATATGACGATATGAAATGTTAAGCTATTTTGGGATAATGACTATTTTAAAGGTTTCAAAGTATATGAAATGATATGTTATGACCCTGTTTTATGATTTCCAAAAATGTTATCCTTCATTGATAGTCTCTGTTATATCCCGTCTTTTTGCATAATCGGAAAATTCGAAATAATTGTGAATAGTGAGAAAGAAGGCCATGTTTGAATTTTTCTTAGTAGGTGTAGGTCGGTTATGGAAGTTTGAATGTGGAAACACGGAGGAGGCCTAAGGGCAAAATTGGAATTTTGGAAATTTGTTTGAAATTACAAAACATGATTCATGAAAATTGGGCCAAAGAAGAAAAAAAGAAATAAGACCAAATGGGGGAGGCCCAGCCAAGCCACTATATGGCCCAACTCATGGGTTATTAATTTTTGGCATGTGATAATTAATTATAAGGACCATAAGTCTAGAATTCTCAAGACAATCAAAGCAAAAATCAAGAAAAAGAACAAGGAGGCCTTCGGCCATAAGAGAGAGAAAGAAAAGAAAAGAAGAGAAAAATTTTAGAGCTTTGCTCTTGGTGTAAAATTTGGTTCTCCTTGGAATT
>NW_026717542.1:0-15224 GCF_029784015.1 Lycium ferocissimum | reverse complement strand
ATTTAGTTCCTTAACCCATTGTAGCCCATTGAGTTGATCTTTGATACACTCCCCTTTATGATTGCCCTTTAAAGGGGGGAAAAAAAGTTTTCAAGTCAAAAGAAGGGGGGGGTCCAATTTACGTACCCCAATATATATTGCTTAAGTTCTAATATACGAATTGATGATATATGTATAATGATATTGAATGGTGATAGATGCCATGACGTGTTCATAAAACGAATGATAGCGATTGAATCTATGATGATGTATGATGTATGATGACTGATGCATGATATATGATGATGACGTGATTCCATCGCGCCTAATTGGCCGGGCATGTCACCGGCTAGCATGTGGATACATACGATTCCACCATGCCTAGATGGTCGGGCATGTCGCCACTAAGGCGGGATGTGCGATTTCACCGAGCCTAGAGGGCCGGGCATGACACCACTAGGCGGTATATGATGGTTACCCCGTACTGGTTTACCGACATGATGATGTATGATTGATGCGACAATGCATGTATGGTATGATGATGTATATGTGATATGATAAAGCATGCGCAGATAATGCACATGATACGTTACGTGTGACGAATGTATATGACATGTAAGGATACTTAAAAATGGACGTGTGTTGTATCTCCATCTCATGACTTACGATATTCTTATTATGCTTATTTCATTCCCGCCACATACATAGACAATGTTCGTACCGACGTCCGGCTTTCGGACGCCGTGTTCATGCCCCACAGTAGGCAAGGGAGACGTGCCGATCCATAGGGAGCTAGTAGCTGACTTGCGAGCACTCCATTGTCCGAGGTGCCATTGATTATTTCTTTTTTTGGTACATATATGTATATATTCATGATTGGGCACGATGGTCCCGTCTCGTCCATATGTCTAGTATTCCAAAGTAGAGGCTCGTAGATACGTACGTGTGGGTAGTATGGCCCCATGGTTCATGTATACGTATGTATATATATATATATGTATTATTCCGATAGCCGGGCGGGCTTACGTTTATATAAGTAAATATGTTGCAAATGATGATAGTTTTATATGATTATGAGCATATAGTATGAATGAGAGCGTATAAGTAACAATAGGAGCTGTTCGTGGTTAGCCCAATGTATTCGCCATGGCCCGTAGTTCGGGTCGTGACAATTATGATATATGTAATTTTTTTAAAGAAAGCATGCATATCATACCCCGTCAGAGGCACTTTCAGTTATGCAGAGTTATACAAACACTTCCGCATGTTCGGGCTACGTATGTATCCGCATAGTTGGACTCACTTCCGTGTTTCCGCATTTCTTTCCCGACTTTACGTATATGTTGCTCTTATGCCTTCCATACTGCACATTATTCATACCGACTTTTTTGCTTGGGGCTGCGTTCATGCCCCTGTGTTTAGGTAGACAGACAGCAATCCAAACAAGCAGACTTCCATCCAAAGAAATGCTGCGCTCCACTTGCTCGGAGTCAGCAGCTATTTTGGTATGCTTGTTTGATATGTATATATGGGTATGGCGAGGCCCTGTCCTGTCCTTTCTACATCTTGTACTCCATTAGAGGTCTGTAGAAAGTTTTATGTAGCTGGGATGCTATGTACCGTTGTCGGCTCTTATTTTGTTGTACAACATATGTAGCGACCTAGTCGGTCACAAGATCATATTCAAAGACATATGCATATATGTGATTGTGAGTTCTTGATGCAAGGTCCATTGTGTTGTTCTTACGTGTCCAAGATAGTTCAGTCAGAAGTCATATATGGGCCACCCGTTAGTTAGTGAGATCCGTATAAGCATAGTGGTGTCCGATAGCAGTGGGTCGCACTCATCGCGACTCATTAGTTTGGATCATGACAATAAACTACCCAAGACATCTTCTCACACCCCACCCTAGGTAAGGCGTGATTGGCACCCGACACCTTACAGGAACCGAGCGAACACACTTATAAATTACATCCTTCGTGCCTCAAATGGAAATAATAAGATCAAGCAGGCTAAATATGAACATAATATCATGCATAAGTAAATGTACAATAGACCCATGATACGACTCACACTATGACTAAGCGGCATACGGAACTATCTCCAAAGCCTCTACGAACATGACCGAAGTATATAAGCCGGGACAGGCCCCGACATACCCTCTTGTCATAAAAAAAACATATGCAACTCAAACTCGAATGCTCCAGAAGAAGCGGAGCCACCAATCAAAACCGGTACCCGAACGCACTTATGATGAAAGATCCTCGTTTTGTGTATCTACACCGCGGGCATGAACGCAGTCGTACAAGAAAGGACGTCGCATTTAGCAATGTACTAAGTATGCAAGGCATGAATAGTAGATGATATCGTAACGAAGACATATAAGATAAAGTAAGTAATTATATGTCATACTCTTCAAGATCTCATCATGTAAACTAGTCGTTCACAGAAAATATTTCACACATCCATACACAACAAACATACACTAGCATTCACATACACTTACTTATACATACATCTATCATATCTCGACTCGCCCTTCGGGATTCTGTTGTTACACCCCGTATTCTCGTGCGTTGAATTGCATCATAGGTTAGTCTCTATAAGCTCAAAGGACAGGGTTATGTTTGAAGTTATGTGTTTATGTTATGTTCAACAAGCCGATGAGTAAGTGCCGCGAAGGTGGGAGGTTAAACGAATCGGAAAAAAATAAATAAATAAGTTTTGCTAAGTTTTGGGATGTTTCGAATAAGTTATACGTATCGCATGGAGTTTTGACATATCCAAGTAAGCAAATAAAGAGATCGACGCATAAAAGTTTTAGGTCTCGAAATAATTTCCGCCGATGAACGTAGTTGCTACAATAAACGTTGGCACAAAGATGCCGACTTTGGCACCTATATAAGGGGCAGAAAAATGGGGTGCTCTGATACCAATTTGTCACACCCCAACTTTTGATAGGGCATGATGGGCACCCGACCCTTACTTAGGGCCGAGCGAACCCGCTGATTCTTGTGATTACTCATAATCTTACTGGACCCTTGAACCATGAAATGAGTGCATAATGTAAGCTTTTAAAAAAAAGAACATGCTTTTCGTCTTTCTCAAATCAAGTAAAATCTGAATCATATAAAATTTGTAACATAATGCATAATGATACATCGGCTTGCAGCCGCTTACAAGATCGATATGTTATATACGTGACTCGTCCGCAAAGTCTCTAACATAAATCAAGATACCATAACATAGATACTCGACTCGCAAACACTCCTAAGGAAATTGAGCTCGCTAATCCAAATGAAACATCTTCTACTTAATATCCTCTACTCATCCGTACACACCGTGGCATGAAACGCAGCGTCCACAAGAAGGGACGTCAGTACGAATGATGTACTGAGTATGTAAGGCATGAGTAACAACATATGGAAGGATACAAAGCATGAATAGTAACAAGACGAAAATATGGAACATATCATGAGATAAAGAGTAACCTGTACATCTGAGTGCCTTTTGTATGGTACCATGCATGCTTAGTGCCGCGAAACGTGCAGCCTCGATCCATATATATATATATATATATATATATATATATATTATATTGAAACGTGCACCCCGATCCATATAATATATTATATTGTCGCGAACGTGCACCATCCATAACCACATATCCCGCGTCCGGGCATCCCGCGTCCGGACGGTATCATGTCATATTATACCACCTGATCAGGTGGTTACGCGTATATAACGCTCTCGCCCTTTCCCATATTCCCCATATACATATACATATATCATATTCATATATCATATAAGTAGCATTCACGAGAGCCCAAAGAAAGTCATGTATCTATCGGAGTGACGTAAGGCCTGTAGCCTCCGATCATATTATGGATTAATCATGGTCGCTTTGTCTCACCTTGAAGGAACGAGTATTATAAGGTGAGATCACAATGAAGAATAACTTCCCGAGGAAACATAAAACAGATCATAAGGCATCAATTCATATACTTTGGAATCTTTAAAAAATAGTCATCATTCATGAATAAAATTGAGAAATCAAGAAATAGCTCAACATTCTCATGTCGTCATTGAAATCATAAACTTGGAACCTTTAAACATAGAATCATCATCATCATATTCATCGTAGGAAAATATTCTCATTTTTGACATCATCGTTGTCATTGTAAAACATATCCATCGAGTTGTCATGAAAGCTTCCAGAGTCATAAACCTCCATTTTGGAAAGATACGGACATTTAGAAAGCATTTACGGGTCATCGGGAAAAGAAATCATGCCTTAGAATTATAGATGTTATATCCCGTGTTTTTGCGTAATTGGAAAAAAAAATTCGAAATGATTGTGATTGGTGGGTCATGAGTCAATATCTTGATTCTAGTTATTGTGTACATGATGTTTGTGAGAAATATGGGTGTGGAAATATGGAATAAGGTCGAGGGCAAAATTGGAATTTCGGAAATTATTTTCGGAGTCGCAAAACGGGATTTCTAACGAATTGCCAAAAAAATAGAGAATTGAGGCCCAAGTCCATGGAAAATTTTCCATGTGACAATTTTGGCCAAGAATTATTATATATATGGATCATCATCCATAGAACTTTCAAGAAAATAAAAGAAAAATCAAGAGAAAAAAAAAAAGAGGCCTTCACTGTGAACAAGAAAGGAAAAGAAAAGAAAAGAAAAAATTTCCTAGCCTTCCATCTTCACCTATAAATCTTGTTCTTCTTGAATTAGTAACGAGCCCAAGACGCTCTCCAACGTGATACAATTAGTTTAGCAAAAGAGCGGCGTTTGCGAAAGTTGAAATTTGAGAAAAAGGTATGAATTTTATGCTTGAAGTTATGGAATGAATTTATATGTTATGACGAGTATAATTAGATGAGAATTATGAAGGTGTGGTGTGTGTGTGTGCATGTGTGTGTGTGTGTGAGAAGTATGTTGGCTGTGAGCCATGTTGACATGGAAGAGAATGAATTCAAGTTTATTTAGTTGTTAGTTGTGTCGCTGTATGTTAATATGAATGGAAATCATGAAGTACGTGTGTTGGTGTGTTACCGAATATGGCCTTTAGGTGTGTCAAGAAATGAATTAGATTTCTTGGAAATTTTGGTCGTCGTTGTTATGTGGATTCTATGTTAGAAATGAAAGTTTAATTATTCAAGTTGGTATTGTGAATGTTATGGGCTGATTTGGAAGACTTTGCATGAATAATGTAATTTGTATAATTGTGGAAATGTCAAAGTGGTAGAAGGTGTTTTGAATTAGATATTGTTATTGGTGGTTGTTGTTGTTGGTATCATGGTCGTCGAATTGGCCAAGTTGAATCCCTGGGGATGTTATATTATAAGGGAAGTGCTGTCGGAATTTTTAGGTAAACCTTACTTCCAATTTTAGCCTTAAAGTTTACAAGGACAATTGCAAACGTGACCAATTGCAGATTTTGAGGAACGGAATCGGGTTTAAGCAAACGTAAGACGCGCGTAAGGTATGTAAAGCTCACCCTTTCCTTCGAGGCATGTCTTAGGTATACTAGGTTTGGATAGCGGCTCTGGTCGTCCGTTCACGTAAATCCGAGTTTGATTTTGGTTACTATTCATTCAAGATAATTGAAGTACTTTCCTTACTTTTGTTGGAAAATGCTTACACTTTCATAACTTTTTCAAATGAGCTCTTGATCGCTCGAAACTTTCATGGATGCTTCCCTAGGGTTCAATATTCGTAAAAATTATGTATGCCACCTTGATTTGACCGAGGTGGGCCCGCTAGCCCCGAGACTTCTTTTAAATGACCTATTGGGATTAATTGGTTTTGTATTAAGAGAGAACTTTTAACCATTGCTCCGACTATTATAAGATAATTATTTTAACTATTTCATCGAGTTGATGATACACTTTGCCATAAGAATGATTTCAGGAGGCTGTAGGTTGGTACACTAACTCCGATAAAATCTGGAACTTGTTTTACACTTGCCGATGTTAATAAATATATTTGGTCATCGATTCGGAAGTTAACTCAATCATTTAATTGTTCATTGCGTAGGATGTTGGTCACCGGATACTCGACCGCGGATGCGTGATGTGCCGCCGGATACTTGACCGCGATGCCTATTATCGACCGCTGGATACTCGACCGCTGGTATGTGGGGTACTATTGACCGGATACTTGGCCGCTGTGATGTGTGTGTATGTGCATGTGATATCGTTCGTCGGATTCTCGGCGCGCTTACATGTGTGTATATTATATGGTATGCTATGTCGGGATAGCCCGGACTTTGGACTACCAAAGGAATGTTAGCTCACATAAATTAGTTCATTTTTATCTACATTTTCCGCACCCTTGTTTCGGTTATGACTATGTTTTTTATCGTTTCGCTTTGCATACCAAGACATATTCGTACCGACCCCCCTTTCTTCGGGTCGCGTTTCATGCGCCGCAGTACGTGACGCTCCACTTGGTGATCCGCGAGTGTAGGTCATCCTCTCTCGCCGTGAGGCTCCTTTATCTCCGAGCCCGTATTTTGGTATATATTTTTCTCGTTGTACATATTTGTCTATTCAGGGTACGGCGGGGGTCCGTCCCGTCATATGATTCTCGGCATTCGTTTAGAGGTCCGTGGATATACGTGCGCGGGTGTGTGCCCGCTGGTTTGGTTGGACTTGTATGATACGTGTGTCGGGCGCTTTCACCCGGCCATGGCGGCCTCTGTCGGCCCGTATATATATATATATATGATGTTTTGTTGGCCCCGTGTGGCCTCTCCGTTGGTATTTTCTCGCGTGTGGTTATTTTTGGATAGTCGAAAAACAAAGGAAACTCTCACAAAATTTTTCCGAAATAAAATAAATTTGAGACACAAATTTTTACTCGGCTTTCGACATGTCCGTATTCGTGTTTGCGATAGTGTGACGTTACATTTGATATTTGTGTACGCGTAGACTGTTGTTGGGATCCCGATGTATATGTGTGTTCGTGCCCAGTTCGGGTACTAGTCGCGGCCTACGGGGTTGGGTCGTGACAATAGACTTCTAACTTTTGACAACAACAAAGTTATGGAAGCATTTATGAAATCGTAATCTAAGAATCATGCCTTTGAAAGAAAGGGGCGAGCTTTAACATACCTATTCAACCTCCGCTTATCCACACTTATTCATCCGAATTCGCGAGTCTACATTTAAGAGGATTCACACTAACGTTAGCCTTTTATCACACTTGTACCAAGTTTCAAGCTATACTATTTTATATTTTCCGTCGAAAATCGCAAGATTTCCGTTTATATGCCTAGCCCGACTCAATTCAACAACCAACAATAACAACAACGATACCAACAACAAAAACATCATTTCCCATATCAACGTATTCCATAGAACAGCCCATATGGTGTTCGTCCCATATTTCCATCACATAGCCATTTTGTAATGATTTTATAGCCCCTTCTCCGTAAATAAATCGATATTAACACAAATAGAAAGAGAGTCATACCTTTCCCTTGATGATAATGCTATATCTTCACTCCTTCACTTTGAATCCAAGCCAATTCCACCGCAAAACAATACTACAATCGCAACCGCACGTTACCCGACCTTGATTAATACTCGTCACTTGAAATTGCTCAAAATCCTCACTTTTGTGATGTATTTTTACTCTCTTTGTTGCTGAAATTTCCGGAACATTTGGGGAATTTTAGTGCAGAAAATGGGGTTTCGCCTTATATAGGTGCCAAAGTCGGCATAATCGTATCATCGTAGCACCGTAGCAAAGATTGCAGTGCGCCTATGCATCGTTCATCCGCAAAAATTATTTCGAGACCTAAAACTTTTATACGTCTATCTATTTATTTGCATACTTGGATATGTCCAAAACTCCACATGTACCGTATAACTTATTCAACATCCCAAACTTAGCAAACTTTTTTTTTTTTTTTCCGATTCGTTTAACCTCCCACCTTCGCGCACTTACTCATCACTTGTTGAACATAACATAAACACTTATAACTTCAAACATAACCTGTCCTTTGAGCTTATGAGACTAACCTATGATGCAATTCAACGCACGAGAATACGGGTGTAACATCCTTCCCCTTTTTGAACATTCGTCCTCGAATGTTAAAATAAGACGAAACTCACGTCATAATCACTATCAACTCTTCCATTCTTATTCAAAACCTTCTTTGTCTCGCGATATCATCACTTTGTTCTATATGTCTCGTATGTTTACTATGTCCTTCTTATTATCTCTCTTGACTTATCCGTTTTTGGTTATCATCTCTTACCATAGACAATTCTATAACCTTTATCACTTTTCTTCTTCTTCTCTCGTAAAAATCGTAATGCCATGAGGACACAATTCCACCGTTAGTACCCATTCTTTTGAACTCGAAGCATCGTCATCCCTTGCGTTCCCTTCTATAGCGACTGGGTCTATCATTGCGGTATTTTATTTTCCAGCTAGTATAACACCGAAATTTCCTTTCATCCTACGCTTAGTCGACTTCTTTTCTTTTTCTTTTAATAAGGGTCCTTACGCTAAGCCCTCGGCTATCGGTAATTTGTATACTCACACCGGAATATTCTCAATCCCTCCTTCCATGATCTTCTTCCTTTAATGTTGTCATAATCGATGCACTATTGCATCTATTTTCTACGACCTAATCATTCGATTGTCCAGCCTTGCGCCGTTTGTAGTCCCCTTTTACCGGGTAATCATACCATAGTAAGCATCGTAGTTATTCCAATGTCTTGTCATTCTTTGTCCCCTTTATCGAATATTGTTCAATTTCTTTTCTTCCTCCCGAATTATTTTCAAATTAATCTCAAAAGATACCCCTCAATCATTATATTCCCTTTGTTACACCTCGAAAAAAATTTCGTTGTCGTACGCGAATGTGCTAATGAATAGCATAAAGTATGCGAGGTTTCGATGAGTAAGTAATGGCTTTTGACAACCTTAAATAAGATTTGAAAGACATTCGAGTTAAGGAAGGAAGGTTGTTAAGAAAAGCCGGATTATAAGTTGAGTGTGTTAGGCAAATTACGAGTATTGAACTAATGATGTCTTAAGGATGTCTTGAGAAGAGTTATGACATTCCGTAGATTGCTAATGAAGTGATAAACAAGTGCTAAGAAGGTTCCATAAGGATTGAGATCAAACGAAGCGACGGGAACAACTTTGGGTGAAGCTGATTTCACGACCACTTCCACGGCCCATATAATATTCCACGGACCGTGGATGGGTCCGTGGAACTCCTGGTGCAGAGAGCAGCTGGCTGGTCATGAACCACGACCGCCACGAATGACACTTGCTTCCACGGACCGTGGAACAACTGAACTCCCGACGGCTGAACTTGGTTCAATTATATAAATGAGTTCCCACTTCATTTCTTTCATTCCATACACTCCTCCATCTCTCTCAAACCCTCTAGAACCTTTCCACACATTTCATCCACAAGAAAAAACAAGGAAAAACAAGGATCAACAACAAGAATCTAGGTGAATCAATCGAAGGGAACCCATGGAAGTCATCTAAACCAAGAAATTCAAGAAAGGGTGAAATAGGGTTTTGGTGCAAGAAGTGTATTGTCATCCAAGGCTTGTTCCTCCATCATCTAAGGTATGTTTTCGGGTATTTTCATGATGTTTAAAGTACTACTAAGTTGAAACACTTGAATTACCAAAGGATACATGAAATGGGTCATAAAT
Source organism: Lycium ferocissimum (assembly GCF_029784015.1). Lineage (NCBI taxonomy): Eukaryota > Viridiplantae > Streptophyta > Magnoliopsida > Solanales > Solanaceae > Lycium > Lycium ferocissimum. The sequence continues at coordinate 5,534 of NW_026717542.1, read as the reverse complement.
GTGACAATAGTGTTGGTTATGAATAGAAGTTTGGTTTGAGTTGTGAATATTGATATGTTGAGATTATGAATACGTTACAAATGACATTTAACATGAAGTAAGTGTTGTATGTAAGAACATGAAGGTGAGTTTTGTCATGAATATGGAGAATTTGGAGTGAAATTCCTAAGTGTGGATAATGTGAATGGATTATGCTTATTGTATGGTATTGTGATCGTTGATATGAAAGTTGAGGGTTGATGTAGAATATGGTGGAAAGTAGTATAAACAAAGGAAACGCTGCCCAATTTTCTATAACTTTTAGTAAGTACGCTCTCATGATTGTCTAACTAATGTTGATACGAATCTCATTGAAGGTATTAACGAGTGCATTGAAAGAAGATGAGCAAGCAATCGAAAGTATTTAAACGACAAAGGTATGTAAGGCTCAATCTTTCTTTCTAAGGCATGACTCTACTATGAATCCTCCTATCTTTCTATGACCCCTCCGCATATGTATGTACTAATGATGAGTCTATGTTATAAAGAGCTCTCGTGAGATGAAGTTAAGAAGGTAAAGCGTGAATATGATGATTTGTTTCCAAGTCTAGAGATCCTAAAACTTATGGCACAAGATTCCTACGAGTTACCGACCTTCATACGACCCTTTACTATTACTTATTGTTGCTAGACCTAGTTATGGTGTTCGTTTTTTTTTTCCTTTCAAGGCATGATTTTCCTCCTTATCTATGAGTCTCCTAATTTCCGAAGAGCTAAGAGTCTACGTTCACGAATAGCCATAAAAGAGAGAGATAAGAGATATATTATGAGTACGATAGTAATGACGATGAGTCTATGAACATAAGGAGCTATAGATGTGTAAGATAGAGAAAAGAGACAAGGCAAGTATGATAACGATAATGTCAAGCTAAGCCTAGAGATGCTATAGTCTATGATATGATGCCTTTGTTAAGCTAACGAAGCTATCCATAGCCATTGATGTTGATCATCATTCACACTCACCTTATGTTTGTTCCTTCAAGGCGAGGTAACCTTTACGAATGCTCATAGTGATATCGGGGGTTCACGACCTTATGTCACCCCGACATAGCCATAGATGTGATGATGCTAATTATGGTAAAGCCTTGATATTATGTTCCTATAAAGCCAATGGCACAACTTATAATCTATTGATGTTGATTAGTATATACACTCACCTTATGTGTGTTCCTTCATGCGAGTGCGTAATGCCCATAAATGCTCCATAATGCAATCTGGTCACCCCGATAAAGTATAAATATCTATGAATCTCTATGCATGTATTTCTATAAGTATTCTATCATGAGCACGTTATAATGAGCATATAATGAGCATGTTGTAATGAGCATATGATGATTTCACACCGCGCCTATACGGCCGGGCAAATTATACACCATGGCCACAATGAATACGGGCGGGGCCGCCACCAAGGTGGACGCCGCATGAGACGGTACCCCGGACGCGGAGGCCCGGACGCGGGCTAATATTATTGATTGTCACACCGCACCTAAATGGTCAGCAGCCTATACACTTATGCATACATGACATGATGATGTCTATGAGAGTAAGTCAAGATGCACTATTTCTTTATGATACAAGCAAGACATACATTGCTCCTCGTCGATGCCTCCTTATTTTATTGACATCTTATTAATTGCTTATGCCTTACATACTCAAGACAATATTCGTACCGACGTCCTTTTTTCTTTGACGCCGTGTTCATGCCCACAGTAGACAAAATGAGACGGTACGGATCCATGGAGCTATCGCCAGAGTTGCGTGCCCTCCTTTATTCCTGTGAGGTGCTATTTTTTGAGATGCTATTTTGTATATATATGTATATATTTTGGGCATGACAGAACTCCCGTCCCGTCCATGTATCCAAGATTCTAGTAGAGAGGCTCGTAGATGCGTATGCGTGGGTAGTATGGTCCCATAGTCGCATGTATATGCAAGTTTATGTATATTATCATTTGATGTACCTCAAAGGGCCTATGTTATATAAGTAAATGTGTTTTAAATGAAAAATGTTTTCTATGTTTATAAATGGTAAGAAAATGTATCTAAGATAGGATAAGACATGTATGAGTGTGTTTCGTGGTCGCCTCTGGCACTGCCGGCCCCTAGTCGGGTCGTGACACCCTTTGCCGACTAACCTTAGATCTTATTAAACTCGCTTCTACAAAATTCTCACTTTCAAACTACATCTCGTCTCTTCATAGCCGAGTGCATTTAGAATCTTTGCACTCTATTCACTCACTCCTCCTTACGAGTCTTACCTTACTAAGGCCTTCAAGACAAATCCACACTTCGATCCTCAATCCTTACTTTCAATCTTAAGCCTAATACGTTCCTTTCATCGATTCACTTGATGTCCATGCTGAACTGTATAACGCTATAGTTACAAAACTCTTTTGAAAACAAAACTTTTTTATGCAACGTTTGAAGACCAATCATACAAAAACATATAAACCATAGCTCGTCCACATAAGGATGCCAACATCAAAAGCAATATGACTCACAAACGTGCTCGGATTTTTTAAGAGTAGAATTACCCCGAGGCTCGTAACGTATCATAGCTTAATCATATCTAAGACATGCCAAAAGAAGGAAAGGTAAGTTTTACATACCTTGATTGCTTCCTAAGCTAATCCAAATTTAAGTCTTGACTTCTCGAGATCTACAACACATCAATAGGCATCGAACATTAGCCATAAGCACGTAAAGTTCAACTCCAAACCATCATTTTATCTACATGAATTGGGGCAGCATTTTCCCTGTAAATTCAACACCCCGAGAATTCAACTCGGCCAATATTATCAACAACAATACCAACAACCATTCCAACAACATCAATAATGGATTCAAAACACATTCTAACATTAATAACCCTTTTTCCATACAATTCGACGGTATTCCATTTTCATTCAAATCAACTGCATACGATCAAACCAACATCAATGTTCATACGTTCAAGTACTAATCCAAACCACTTAAACAAGATTCAAGAATGCTTCCAACAATCTACAAAGTAGCCAAATCAGCCCATTCACTACATAATGGAACCCGAAACTTCCAAATGCCATAAGAACAACAACGATACATTTCTTCTTCAAAATTCACAAACTAGACCAACAAACCACACTTTAACAACATTATTATCATAATTACACGAAACTATATTTGATTCAAATCGGCTTCCAAAACAGCCCGCAACAATTACGATACACTAACTTGGACCATTAAACTCGCTTACATCACATAATCCACAATACAACAACCAAATTACACTAAATAAAATTAGCTCTTCACTTACTACACAACACAACACACACAAAATCCAACATACACGGCCAAACATCAACTCCAATATTTTATGAGTTCCATTCATTTCTACACATCACAACAACACACAAACATGCTAACTACAATTACTTTCACCACTCTTACAACACACATCCATACTGCCACACTACAACACACGGTTACAATTTCAACATCCTACTTTCATGTATTTCATTCATTTCTACATATCACAACATACACAAGTCATCCATAAAACATGTAAGGAAGATTAAACCTCACCTTTTCCATTCAATTTCTTCATTCGTCTAGGATTGTTCAAGGCCACAAATCTAACGATTTAATTGCTCCAACAACTATTCCACGTCGTAGAGGGCCTTCCAATTAGTAGAAAACTAGAAGAAAAATAATTTTTCCATGATCAAACCTCTTGCTCTCCCATGGCTTGGACATGGCCGAATGGCCTTTCCCCTTTTTTTTTCTCCATTTTTCTTGAACTTTCTAGGTGGAAATGATAAAGATGACTAAGTTGGTCATCTTATACCTACATATATAATTAATACATGTGGCCTATGGCCCACATGTCACATGCAAGGCCACATGGCCATTTTTTTCATGAATTCTTAATTTCCTCATTTTTGGCCCCAAATTTTCATGAAATGTCTAACTTTCCATAATTCACTTTTGACCCCAAATTTTTCTTATTCCAATTTTACCCTTAACATCCCATACCAATAAAAAGATGAATATGCAACTTATGCACTCTTAACAAAATTGAAAAAAATTACAACCTTATCCTTAACTTGTCGCAACCGACTTAGAATATTCCAATGTACAAAGTACGGGGTATAACAAAGTCTACATACACCAGTCATCTTCGACGGGTCATCGACCTGGTCAATGGACCGTCGATGTATGGCCTCGACAGGGTTCCGCAGCCTTGCATCTGCAGGTGCAGGTCGACGGAGCAAGTCGACGGACCGTCGACAGGCCGACGACCCACTCGTCGAATCGGACCGCTGTAGCTTTTTTAATTCGAAGTATAAATATAGGAGCCACGACCATATTTCTCATTTTCCTCCATTCCAAATCAGAAAAATCCTAATGTTTTCACTCCCAATATTTCCTATCATAATAGTGGAGATTTGGTAAGATCCGAGCCCCGTAAAACCCTAGCTTTCAGAAGCAGTGCTGGTTGCTGTTTCTGTGGTTTCTTTAAGGTCATGAGCTTAGAAGTCGCAGTTGAAGTGATTCTTGGGATCTCGGCACTTCAAGGTATGTAAATGATTTCTACCCTATATTTAAGTTGATTATTGTCACGACCCGAAATACGGGCCGCGACGGCATCCGGGCTAACCGTCGAACATCGCTCATATTACTGCTTATCTGCTATCATTCATACTATTTGCTCGTGATCATATAAAATTGTCATTTTCTGAAATACATTTGCTTTTATAAACATAGGCCCTTTGGCTATCCAAAATGATATATAGATATACATGCATATACAAATGTTTCGGGGACCATACTTGTTATATCCCGTATTTTGCACGTTGGAATATTTTAAGTTGATTGCGATGTGTCAGGATAAGAATTTTTGGCCTCCGTTTGTTTTTGTTTTAATGCAATAAATGTTGCATATTCATCTTTTCATTGGTATGGAGTGTTAAGGGTAAATTTGGAATGTTAAAAAGCTGATTGTCAATACATAGCGATTGTATGGAGTTTTGGACATATCGTATGCAAATAAAGAGATCGGTATATAAAAGTTTTAGGTCTCAAATAATTTCCGGATGAACAAGTGATCGCGAGGCCTCACAGCAAAGATCGCACAAAGGGCTTCGGGCGCTTTATAAAGGGGCTTAACCCCTCATTTTTTACCAAAAAAATCGACCCAAAAACATCCCAAATATTCTAGAAATTCCCCAACCTTTCACCACTAACTTTAGCCCGAAACCAGTATAATTCCCAAATTCCGTCCGCAACGATAGTTGCGACTTCAAACTGCGTATGAGGCTTGCGGCTTAAGTTCAGGGGAGGAGTAAATATATAGCATTATTATCGAGGGAAAGGTATGAATCTCTTTCTATTTGTGTTAATATTGGTTTATTTACGAGAAGGAGTAAAATCGTTATAAAATGGTTCCCTGATGGAAATAAAGAGGGCAAACACCATATGGAAGTTTAAAAATTTTAAGTTGGGGAAATTTTTTA